>NC_046976.1:14423384-14535884 GCF_009769545.1 Cyclopterus lumpus | reverse complement strand
TTTTTTTAGTTCAGGCGTGTGTCAACTAGCATTTGTAGCAATAACTACAAACAATAATGCACCATTGTTTGTACTTTTCCCTACAATAATAATGTATGTTATCCATGTAATCTTGAACGAGGACGTCTCAGAGGTTTTGTTGCCTCAACCTAAATAAGTATTTCACGATGTATTCCTAAACCTAACTTAGTATTTCACGATGTATTCCTAAACCTAACTTAGTATTTCACGATGTATTCCTAAACCTAAATAAGTATTTCACGATGTATTCCTAAACCTAAATAAGTATTTCACGATGTATTCTTAAACCTAAATAAGTATTTCACAATGTATTCCTAATGATACATTTCAGGAGAAATACTTACCATCAGTGCAATTTCAAAGCTACTATATGACATATAAACTTTACAAATAGCAGCTTCAGACATGGAAACACTTACATCTCAGCGGCCCCATTAAATGCAACCTGCATGCCACACATGACCAACCACACAAATTAACCATTATCATGCTGTACTGAAATGATCTGGTGTAAACACGTGAGCAAGAGGTATTAACTTATGTAAACATTCTGTATTTAATACAAACAGGGCTTTGATACGTTGTTTGACAAGTCAGTATCCAGCTTAATGCAACATTTGCCATGTTTTTGCCAAAACAACAGTGTTGTGCTGTATGCTGTGTTGACAAGTATTCCAGAAACTTTAAGCACAGCACACAGTACTGAATAGTTTACTGCTTTTACAGACGTGTATTAAGACACAATAATAAAAACAATGCTCAAGTTTAATAATTTTTATGGTATAATAATTACCATTAATCAAGGTTTACCGGTACTTTATTTTTTTGGATGGGCTGTAAATTATATTAATTATAAAGTCACATTTGCACCACAGGTGAACAAATTAGCTAATTAGAGCAGAGATCCCATTGACAATTCCAGTGAAGAGGCAATCTATCATGATGCAATAATAAGAATAATGTTGCTTTGTCATTTGCATTATGGCTGGAGAATAAAATGCCTTGTGATGCCAGGCGCTCACTCGTAGCACCATCCTCCATCTTTGAGCATTTGAAAATGCCAGAGTGTGGGTGGGGGGAGTTGATCCAAAACAGACTTGAGTGAGCTCTGAAAGCCAGAAACCTCAACACTTAACGCAAGTTATCTTTGAGTCTTTAGTAATGCACAACATGTCACCGCAAGTATATTGTGTTAATTTTGTGCTTTGTTGCAGTAAGAATGATGCTTAACTTTTGCACTGGTTTCTAGTTTGTAGTTTGTGTGTTTAAATAGTTATTCCATATGAAGCTCAGAGAGGTCTCAGGTGATTGTAGTTAATTACTACTGCACCTTGGCATGACCTTTTCCTCTAGGACACTCAGTCTGTACATTCTGACAGGGGGACAGACAATGGAAATCAGCATTGCGGCTGTAATTGGGTGCATTTACATTTTAATTTAAAGTGTTCATTAATGGACATTGTCCCTCTCGAACAAATAAACTTGAATGAATGAAAGGTGTCTCAGATTTCCTAATTGTGAACACACGTTGATTTGAGAGATAAACAAGTCTGTGTTTCTCGTGCTCACCTCAAAGTAAGTCAATGGATCTCTGTCAGGCTGTGCTAGCTTTCTTTCCAACCACATCAAACAGCCACATGAGGGACAACTGTCCCATATTTCTGAAGGGCTTTTAAGTATTTTACTTTAGACACTTTGAACCTTGTTTTGTTGCCTAGTTACAAGATTTTTTTCAAACTCCTTACTTTGAAGATTGCCTGAGCCGAATGAGTTGATATGAGCAGAATCCACGTGCAAGCGATGAGATGGACATCCTGCTCAAGGAACATTGGATTCTAACACGCACACAAACGCATCTCTCGCATATCAAATATTCAAACGCACTAATGCACACCTAATCAAAGACGGAGGATCTGTTTAGTGATCAATATCAAAAATGCGAGACACGGTTTCATTCACTTTGCCTCTTCGTACCTTTATCTGGCTGACACTCTAATGTCAATGCGCACTTAAGTTTATGAACGCAGACACACAGCCGTGAAGAAGGAAAAGGCCACCTGCCGGAGAATAGCAACAGACGTGTGTAGCCTAGCAACAGCTCGGAGACAGGCTTATTAGCTGGAGAAGGAGAGAAGAATGCAAGAGGGAAAACTTTGGCCCTGTGTCTCTGCCACTCACACACTTACACAAGCTGAAGGGCACACAGGCTCAAATGCGCAAGCCTCGTTCAAACCGAACCCCCCTCCCTCTCACACCCCTCCAGACACGACGTGTTCCTGACAAACCTATATTTGCAACAGACCATCTATCAGGCTGCTAAACCAAACGATTTGGCCCGTCACTTGTTTGCCGTCTGCCAAGAGTGGAATATTTTTAATTGTCAATTTGTTGCTTTTTATTTTTTTGGTGCGGATGCTGTGGCAGTGAACTGCCAGTCTAGGTATGCCAACTCCGACACAAGAAAAGGAGCTTCACTTAATTGCTCTCTCTTAAAGGCAGTATCTAATATTCTGGATTTGATTACTGAGGCAGCAAAGGTTTAAATCAATGATGAACAACAGTGAGGGGGGATGAGTGAAAGGCTTTAGAAATATAACCTCAGAATTCAGATTGAGGGCATATGTGGGACTTCGATTCTACCTGAGAGACCTTGGTGTTTTTAAAGAGGAACTAAAATAGATCCAATCACCCATTCGTAGCCCATTCCCATCCTAACTTCTGCAGTTGATAAAAACGTCTTTAGCTTCACCGTATCTGCTTTCTTCCCTATACCCTTTCTATCTGTCCTGTAAAACTTTAATAGCATATTATTTAGTTTATGGTCAGCGCCAGAGCAAGACAGGTAGGTGCATGTCAACCTGAGTGTGTGTGTGTGTGTGTGTGAAGACAGATTTTAAAATGTGTCAGTGACTGAACGAGTTCTCATAACTTTTTTTTCCACTCTCCATAAACATTACCTGCATCAGCTGTTTTGCTGCCAAGAATACAACTTTTATAATGTCTCTCTCATCACCATCCCACATTTTACAATCCTCTCTCTCTCTCTCTCTTTCTCACTCACACATCCACCCACCCAGGCTTCCCTTCTTGCATCTCATCTCTCCGCTGACACCGAGAGACCCCATATTGCCACTTCAACCCAGGGGAATGTGCAATGCAGCTTCAGTAATTATCCTGCTGGATGGGAAGGGCTGAGGCCAAGGGGGCAAACCTCAGAGTGCAGTAAGCCTTGCTGTCGCTGTCACCACCACAAGGTGTGCAAAGCATATTTAAATAGGTCATAGACGAAAAGGGCAAAAAGAGAGATTGAGAAAGAGAAGATGGAGATGTAAACATATTCAGTGTTTACAAGGAGGGAAGAAAATATTCTGCTTACCTAACAATGCAAAACCCTCGAGTGAATCACAACAAAAAACCTAAATGAAGTTTAAAGAAAGGCATGAAAGTGGTTGTTTGAGTCTGTGGGGTGAACCTCCAAAAGCTCTTATAAGCTCTAATAAACATGTTTGGTGTGTGTTCACGGATGTCCGACTGGGAAACCAGAAACGGAGCAGAGTTACAGTGTACTGGTCCAAACAAGTAGTCAGGCTCTGTCCAAAGGTAAACAAATCTCCCCACCAGCACATCTGCAGGTCACTAATTCACATCTTATATTTTGTTTGTTCAAGCCATACGAAAACATAATTTTTACCTTGATTACCAGATTGAGGTATTTTATGATTATAAGTGGCAGTGATTCAGTTGTCAACGATACCCATTTTATTTATCCCGGCAACAAGTCGGATAGACCTTTTGCTGTTTTTGATTCACCAATCGATTTGCAATAACATAAGCCTTAACATAACAATTTGCATTGCTCATACAGCTCCTAGCTGTGCATAGTCGTTGTACAGTAGATGGATCCAGCGGTATATTTGTAATACTCTATAATTGTAAATACATGTTTACTCCTATAGCTTCTATATAGACTGCATGTTGAGATAATTTCCTGGCATCCGAAATGAAATGCCATGAATTTAACTGGTCTTTCAGGCTTGACTGAAAACACGTCAGCAAGTACCGTTACATCACTGTTCTCACTTTTTAATGTGATTGGCTAAGGAGGTTCTCTAATGTCCTCGATATGTTACTGGAAACATTTGTAAGAACCACTTTGCCAGGGTGAACTTATTGCTCTTGTATCCTAGAGACCACAAGATATGCCAGCACACTAAACATAAGGACATAAAACAGTATTCCTTAGAGTGTGGTAGTCTTCAAGGCTGGCCCAGATATTTTACATTCACAAGTATTTATAATGCACAACACAGTTCTACCTCCATGGAAGCAGTCGAGATGTGGAAAAGAAAATGTTCTTGGTGAACATGCTGTTTGTGCTAGCTGCAACTGCAACAATATTTAATAGATATATATAATACAGAGGTGTGATAAGTCTTTTACTGTGGTGTTGGTTCAGTTACAGTAGAAAATGGCAAGGGAGAGCTGGGTAACAACAATAGCTTGGTTTAAAGAGCTCGGTTTAAAAGATATTAGAGTGAGCCTCAGATCAGCTGTGAATGGTGTGTAACAGACCAATAATACGGGATGAGCAGTGCTGTGATTGTTGGGGGTCACTGCAAAGTTATATCCTCTTCAAAGCAAGCCTCCCCATAATTCCTGTTTTCTGTTAAAGATGCATATAATCAGTAATCAGTAAGCTAAATATAAGTCAGTTGTAGGCTTTAAAAGTAGACTCGTGGTGCTGCACACATCGATTTACAGATTAAAGTGCGTGTTTGTTGATCAATTTAACTCAATAAAATATTCACCTGATATGTTGGAGGGTAATCGGGTCGAACAGGTTTTTGGTTGTGAGCTCGGGGCCCATGACAGCAGGGAACCACTTGGTTGGGGAAGTTCTGAGCAGCAGAATACTTGGCTGTGAAAGAACAAAAGACAATGACTTGAGTTTCCACAGTGGTTGCTTCAGTGTGAACTTCAAACAGCTCGTTGGTTAGCTTGTCTTCTTGCACAACACATTTAAACACACAAACCTGTATTCACACTGAAAACGCCCACGCAGCTGCACTGCATGGTCCCCTCCCAGTTTAGAGTATTGGTATGAACATACAGTGTAATGAAGTGACTTGGAAACGGATTGGATCATTTAATTTAGATGATGGTCAAGTCAGATTTGCTAATTTGATATGGAAACACGACAGGCTGACTGTACACATACAAGTCAATATAGTATTGTATAATGTCTGTGTTGTCAAGTCCAAATTTGATAAGTGAGGAGTTGAAAGCAAAGTTTCAAGATGTTCCAGTCTCAAATAAGAACATGCGTACTGGAACTGCTCAGCAAAGCTATGTTAGATTTGTAACATATCATACAAAGCAGGAAGAATTATGGAAAAGAGGATGTGACGATATACAGTCAAACCTCTTCTCTACATTTTGGTTAGAGCCATGCTTTATAACTGACTAGATTACTCGTCTGTCTTGTTCAAATGCCACTATCTTTATCATTCACACTGATATCAGACCAAACTGTGCCGGAGATCTGTCAGTGTTCGGTGTTGAGCTTGATAAAAGGCCCAGATTAATAGATGTCACCAACAGTAACAATACCACCGGTGTGAGATCGAGACCACCAATCATCCCAACTGCAGCCTCATTTGCATTGCAAAATGTAATATCACAATTAATTTGACAGTGATATATTGATATTTGAAAATGCCACACACAGAACCTTTGAAGCACAGTGCATGAAGGCCAAGATGGCGTGTTGTAGCCGTCAGCTCAGTTGCGGATGCAAAATAAATGTGCTCAACCAGTGATGATCATGATAAATTCTTCATGTGCCCACCGTGAAAGACACACACACACATACATGCACACACATTGCCAAAAGATGCCGGGGTATAAACTTACCTTTGGCTCGGTTAATGGCAACTATCTGCTGAAGGGTATAAGGTCTGCCAATCTCCTGAGGGGCAGCTGCTCGTGTCATGCCCGCCTTGGCAGCGCAAGCCCAGGACCTGCCATTAGCAGCCACGCCATCTGTAGCTGCAACTGCAAAATGCACGGCAAGGGGGAAAGGATTACCACGATACCCATTTCACTTGCACATCGTCTTGTCTGGCCTGTGTCATGTTAAGTCTGATGCAGATGGTAGGCTTAATAGAACTGTGTTATTTTACTCTGCAGGGGAATTTTCAACAGCGGCCCCTCCAGGGAGCAACAAAGTGCCATTAAATCAACAGGGCTGTGTTATCACACTGCAAACTGGTGGAGGAGTGCCAGCAGTATGTGTCACATATGCACATTTATTGAGCAGAGCTGGCTTCAGGTGCAGCCATGCACCTGTTAATAAGAAGCAGAGGGGAATTCAAACGGAGTTAAATATAACGGAATGATATCATTTTATATATATTCTATTATCCAAGCATTAAATGTGCCAGAATTTCACACGTTTTTGTTTTTTTTTCATCATGAATGGTTACAATAGTAAAGGAATGACCCCACTGCAACGTGTGCTGGGTGTACTGTATTGCTGTACACGCAACACTCCTCATGAAAAATTAACAGAGTACTTGAGTTACTGTTGACTTAATTCATATCTGTGTCCAATGTTCTTTTCTGCACCAACAGCCAGTATGGAGGGCTCACCGTGTAATTCACTTTGCCACTGCACAATAATCCTCTCATTATGAAAGCATTTTCCCACCGAGTCATCCGAATGACGAAGTACTTCCCTGCAACGCTGACGCGGGGTCACAAAGCGCGTCAACACCTACACACAGACGCAATGTTTGCATGTGTGTGTGTGTGTGTGTGTGTGTGTGACTGTGTGTGGGTGGCGAGGGTGGGCGGGCAGACTTGCCAGGGATTACAAGTGACACTGTGTGCTGCCCCCGGATTCATACGGTTGTTCTGATTTGGTTGTTTCTTTCCATCGACACGACTTCGTTTCATAAAGTAGGTCTCGAGTTCAGAAAAAGTAAACAAAGTAGGTAATGAAAGCTGCCGGCTCCGTGGCAGAAACAAAAGAGGTTCATTATTTTAGTTTTAAAAGAGAGTGAAAGAAAAGGGTCACACTTTGTGATCTGGACTTTAGCAAATATTTGCACTCAGCAACTTTCAACTTGCAGCGTTTCTGCCTGGGACAGGTGTTGCTTCCTCTCCTCTGCCTTTAATTAGCAGAGTATGACAGTGTCATTAATATCAATAATGGAGTCTCAGACAGGGATGTTTGTGCATTTGTTGCTCCAGAGGGTGTTAAGAATGGCATAAAATGATATTAACGATAACCAGATTGGTAGAAGTAGAGGCATATGAAGAGCACGGCTATGGAGGAGACACATGGCAGATGTATTACCTCTAGGAGGCGGCTGGTTGTTGGCCTTCAGTTCCTCACAGTTGATGGCAGGAGATATGCCTTGGTCAAATGTTTGCAGGTCCAGCAGATATTTGTGGTCTCCTCTACAGATGGAGGAGACCTTGTGGGACACATTTGCCATCCTCCTCTCATGGAAAGCCCTGCTCTCTTGGCATTGGTTTTGTGATCGAGTATGCCCTCCTTTCCCCTCTGCACCTTTGGTCTTGGGATTCCCATCACGGAATACACCCAATGCTAGAGGTTTCTTTGAGGGCTGCAGAGCTGGGAAGTCAGCCAGTAGGTCATAAGCCTCCTGCTGCGTTGGGGCTGCTGCTGCTGCTGCGTTGTTTCGAGAGTTTGCCTGAGGTGCTTTGCCTTGGACAGGAGCATGGGCGGTCCTGTCGTTTGCAAAAGTGGCAGTGGGAATGTCATGTGGGCAGAATAAAAGTGGAATCTCCCACTGGCTATGCATCTTCCCCGAGGCAGGAAGCTCAGTGGCACATGGTAGAATGACACACTTTATGGTAGATGGTGGTGCAAAGTCCTCCTCTGTGCAAGAAGATGGAGAATCCTGCTCTCTGTCATGCCTTAATTCATTAATTGAGTATGGAATCTTATTTTCCTCTTCATCACAGTCACTGTTTCCCCTCTCTGAGTCATCATCACTGTCATCAGTGCCACGACTTCTCACCCCGGGTAGAGTCACAGAATCGCTGTCATCATCGCTGGAATTGCTGTCACAACTGCCACTTGTGTCCTTCACATCTTCACTTTTGCATGGAGCAAGCGGAGGATCTTCCTCATCCCCCGGGCACAGGGCGCGGCCCTCGGCGGCAGAGCAGACGGGATTTGTCACCGGAGGTTGATTTTCCGGAGCAGAGCTCTGTTTGTCTACGCTGCTGCTGGATCGGGGGAGCCAAATCTTCGTAACGGAATTTGCCACACTGCTTTGTTTATCTCCGGCATCATCCTCCGGACGTGACTGAATTGTTGATAACAAGAATATTGGTAACATGTCTGTTTTTTTAATAGTAAATAATAATATTTTGTTGTTTAAAATCGAGAGGCTGAGCTTTTGCCCACAAAGTCATCATGCTCACCACGTTTTCTTTTCCCTCCTCATTTCGTTTCATCTCTTCCTTTATCACAGGGTTCAGTTCCCGTGCAGGCTTTGCAACATGGGGATGTATTTGGCCTGAGAGATAAGGGCAAGGAAGGGTGAAGGCTTCGTGGTATTGCCACTTGTCCTCCTCATATCGTGAGCGCAGACCCAAATCACTTGCCTCTTTCTGCTGCTCCTCGGCCCTAAACAGAGACACATCTTTAATACGTAGCAGAGTATCACTACCGCTACAAGGTTAACTTTTCATAAAAGAGAAGTAATTTCACATCTCCAAGGTATTTTTTAGGAGTTTTATAACCAGGTTATTTTAGAATCTGATCGTCATCATGTATTATAAAATGAAGGTCACGTGTACCATGTACATGCTCAACAGAGATTTAATTTGAGGCACTGGTAGAGTCTCCTGATTTTTCCTCATCAAGCTTTAAGAACTAATACTATAACTCTCTTACCTGGTTGACATTACAGTATACACCGATGAAAAGCAGAGGCTCATGGGTTAACCAGTTGATAATGTGTAAGTCGCCTTAATTTCATTGCCACACTTGACCGGACATTTAGTTTGAACCCAGTGTCTTATTCAAAGAGCAGAAAGTGTGTGTGTGTGTGTGTGTGTGTGTGTGTGTGTGTGTGTGTGTGTGTGTGTGTGTGTGTGTGTGTGTGTGTGTGTGTGTGTGTGTGTACTCGCTTCAAACCATGACACTTTAATGAAGCTACTCTTTAGTCACCATCCTGTCCACCGTCGAGCCGCCCGGGGACGCTTATGATAACGGAGACGCCATGGGAGCCCCGGACGACCGGTGAGCAGATGGTGTACATTAACATTATGCAGTGGGTCTATGATAGTGCAGCAGCCGCACGCTGCAATGTTGAGATCAGGGTTAGAACTTAGACCATTTTCCATAGGCCTATCAAATTTAAGCAAATACGGTGATACTTTGTAAATGATACTGTAGGCATGGCTGACAACACACTTGAGGATGACCTCTAATGGTCATATATACTGTATATATTCACAACATTTTAGATGTATTTAGTAGCCTCACATTCATATAAATGAAAATAAGGGTGATGGCCTGCATAAATTCACGTGTGGATCATTGTTAAATGCCATGCATCTGCTGGTGCTTTCCAAGTGATTGACATGAGAAGAGTTAAGCAGAACATCCAGCAGGTGATAATACAGTTGTTGAAGCGTGAGATCTCACTGTGAACGACTGAACTACGGTCTCGGATGTGTTGACAGCATTGATGGTGATTTTGGTGACACTGGAACAAGTTATTATCCCCTAAAAAGCAGCAGCGCCCAGTGTTTACAACGAGGGTAGAAGTTAGTCCGGACCAGGCCAAGAGCGGCGCACGGCTAGTTCACCGGCATTAGTGGCCTTTTACCGACTCTAGTCAAAGGCAAAGCTAATTAAAACGGTATTTAACTCCAAAGGCAAATAGTTAAAGTTTAGTTTAAAACCATTAAATCAGCTGAAAACGTTACACGATCATTTGTATCAATATTTTAAGAGGGGTTTTACTGGAATGTTAGTTAAAAGCGGTCCGGACCGGGATACCATACCGTTAGCATATGAGAGAGGATGACGGTCAAACACACTAGCGTTAGCTCGGACCTTTGCGTGTGCGTGTGCGTGTGCCGAGCCTTACCGGTGACTCGGCGTGTCGTCGTCTGGTGCCCTGCGGGCTCTATTCCTCTGGCTCCCGGGTGATCTCTGTCCTCCTCCGCCGAGCGCCTGCTCGGCCTCGCTTGCTCTTCTCCAGATGTTTTTGCAGACACGGTCGAAGTTGTCGTGCGGAACAAGTGGGTGAATCCAGGTGGAGCGCGGAAACGGTGCCAATGCGCACGCGAAGTGTTTCGGAGTTGCTGTCACGCGGGGATTTCCTGCCGGCATCATTGTCTTTGTGTTGTTCACACGCACGGGTTTGTCAGTGTTGAACGGCGTCCAATTGTTCATTTTTTTAAACCAGCCTTTTGACAAGAAACATGAGGTTGTCATAACAGCCAGTTGGAATTCTATTATTATATTCAAATATATTCCGGATGTCAGTTGAGGGGTGTTGCCAAATGTCATTGGTCTACAAATATAGTATTCTGCCACGTGTGAGTTCGTTCTTCGATAGCCGAGGCTGCTTAAACACGTGCAAAACTGTTGCGTGTGTTACATTAAACAACTTAAACAATTTAAAAATCGAGTCGAGGAAGTCAAGATCCGGAAACAGAGACAGATAGCCTTCAAAGTAAAAGTTGCGCGTTTTCAAACGTGTTTGCTCCAGCGATCAGTTTATGGAAAACGATTTTTTTTTTTTTTTTTTTTTAAACATTGTTAAAAAAATTACATAATATATGGCTGTATAAAGGCTTTTTATTGCTTGCTCTGTTATGCCAGTGACGCACTATTCAATGTAAACATCCTTCAAGTGTATATTCACTTTGACCTACTCTACATAAAATAAAATGAATGAATAAGTAAAAATCATTTTTGCAGGATTGTCCTCTTGGCTGTGTATAGTGCTTCATCATGATTACTTTCCACCGCATACAAATCATTTTCATGCCAATTTTACACTGCCAACTTCAATACGACAGTTTCGAACAGGGTGCATATGTTTCTGCTCACAGCAGGGGTCTGTATTACAATACGTATTACCAATAATAATTACATATATAACATACGTTCACTCTTAAAATGTATTTACTTTCAAGAAATTACAGAGTGTCTCTACCCGTGCCTGTGGCATCATGGTAACATACATTTTAGGTCAGTCAATCGACTCCTTCAAACTTAATTTTTTTAATGGAATGAGGCAATACCCCTCAACGGACATTGTCCATTATTCAACGTGAACAATGGCAAATTAAGTATACTTCATGCACGGACCCCTTTCCTATAGCTGACCAATCCCTCACATTAGTCTATGAACAACCTGGCCATGGGGTGCAGGAGCAGAACAGGGTTGGCAAAGTAAAAAACAAAAATGCCATGTTGCGGGAAGACTATTTATGATCCCATCTTCGGGTCGAAGGCCAACGCGCATTTCATTATCCCGACTGTTACCACGCGCGGTGCATTTCGGATAACTAATTATACCGGTCATAGGTAAAGTGGAAATGACATTCAAAGTTACGTCGAGGGTTCCAGCCTGTTAAGCATCAATTTCACGTCTAGTGAGCAGGAAGTGGACATATACGTTAAACTGCCGGGCAGTCCCATGATTGGTCCTAATGGATGGAGACAATGGCCTTGTTGTGGACCGCTACATTTTACCACAACACATTGGTGCACGCTGGATTTAATGCGTACTATTTTACTAATAGTAGTATTATTATATCGTGTTTAATGATCGTGGAGGAATATTTACCGTATAGAAAAATATTAATTTTGCTTAAAAAGTCGTTTATTGACCTCTTAACTTGGATTTATCTTAATCTCAAATGTGAAAGGGTGGGCAAATGATATGAAGGGAGAGAGAGAGAGAGAGAGAGAGAGAGGAGGGAGAGAGGGAGAGAGGGAGAGAGAGGCGCAGAGAGAGAGAGAGAGAGACGCGCAGAGAGGGAGCAGGTCTGCAGTCTGATTCCTGGCGTCGCACAGACCCGAAACGGCGCTGCGATACTGGGAATACATTCTGATTATTTCTCTCCATACAGTCAGAGCTACTGACTACGTCGGTTGACAACTTCTAGAACGAGGAGATTTTGTGTTGGTCTTGGATCCGGATAACTTGTGTGGCTCTCAATCTTTCAACGTTGGCTCATTTGAATCTCGGTCTAATGACGAGTTTAAACGTGGATTACCGGCACCGCAAATGTTGTTGAAAGGAGATAAAATAAAGAGAAGGACAAATAAGTGCTGCGGGACGACCTAAAGGAGGGATCTCCTGTTTTGTTTCCGCGTGTCTGGTAATATCAATTTCATATGTGGAGCAGACGAGGGGATTTTTGTGATTTAAAAAAAAAATACGCGTGCTGGGTAGATCAGTGACCACTTGAATCACGTCTCCCCCCCTAGGTTGGCCTTCCCTCCTTTTCTCTCCCTTTTAGGTGTGAAATCTATCCCCTCAGACAGAGACTCTGAACCCCTCGGTCCCCGCATGACATGGTTCAGTCCAGCTGCGAGATCCGAGCCTGCTCCATGCATTGGGATTTTTCTCAGCGCCGACACCGAGTGAATCTCCTTTTTTTGACCATCTGAGAAGTATCGTGCCTGCCGGACCAGAGGAGGAAAAAAAAGCCCTGCCATGACCGCCGCTTCAAATCGGGACGGAGCAACGGGACTTGCGCATTTAGGAAAGGGGAACGGAATACGGATTTTTTCTCTAATGAAGGCGGGAGTGCAGGTGCACCATTGGAGCCGGGTGCTGTTCTTATACATGGGGCTACTGGCCACCTCAGTAAAGGGTAAGTCCCCATTTGTAACGCTGAAGACATGCAAAATGCAGCAGGCTTATCCCACTCCACGATCCACGACTGAATGCAAATCAGCATCAGCAACACACGCACTCAACCTAAAGGTGCATTTAGAATGAACCTTGCCGTGATGTTGCTGTGCTAGCACCTAAAGTTATTAATAGAGCAGAGGTGGCTGGTTGGGTGGCTATTTTGATGAAAGCGGTTCCTCTGGAATTGCCACTGAGACCCCCCCCCCGTTCCTTGACTCTGTTGCTGCGTTTCATTGCCAGGACTGTGTTAGGTGTTTTCTGAGGAAATGAGGGTGGATTTAATGAGCTGTGGGGATGATTACATTAAACATATTGTGTCACACAATATGTTTAATGTAATCATCAATCTTACAGGATACATAATAAACCTCATGCTTTGTTATAGGTGGTCAAGCGGGAGGCTGATCATTATACAGTGCGTGTGTGTGTGTGTGTGTGCGTGCGTGAGTGAGTGAGTGAGTGAAGGGGGTGTTCTTTTTCTTACTGTCCTTCTCAGTTATCCACCTTAGACCCCATCAGAACCTCCACTTGCCCAATTGGCTTATACATCAATTAATACAATGTTGTGTACAGGTGTCTCCCTTTAGTGTGTAGGCTACACGGTGTGCGCGTGCTGGCGTGTGTGTTGAGGGGTGGGGTGGTGCGGTGGGGGTGGGGGGGGGGGGGCTAATTAACTGACTCTGGGCTTCCTGTCCTCGCTTATAATTGCAAATGGAAATCTTGCAACAGGAGCCTGGCATTCAACAGATTATCATTACTATTAATTTACTTTCACGTCTTCAACATAATGGGTTGGTGTAAGGAGAGACTCGCTTACTGATCTGTTACTTTTGTTCCCTTCTTTTCCGTGGACATGAGTGACAAAAAAGAAGAAGAAGAAGCCTCTGGCTTTATTTAGAGCCCATTGCTTTTCGGGGAAGAGCTACAAGAACGTTTGCAATCCCGAACATGTTATTTGGCAAAGAGAGCCAACCGTTTTATCACTGTCTTGGCTCCACACCACAGAATGGGCACTATTTTTAGCAAAAGGCAAGAATACTGCCACGGCCACAATATGAATTTGACAGTGAGTCATGGCGCGGCGTTCGCCCACTCATACCTTTTGGTTGGACAGCACATCATCCAAGAGTGAGTTGAAATTGGGCACGTTTTCAGCATCGCCAAGGCACAGTAGGCCGTGTCGTCTCCGTTGCTATAAGTGTGGTTTGAGCTTGATCATTATTTAGCAGAAACGTCATCCCTCATGTCTCCCACCAACTTTCTCTCCCACGTGTCACCCACTTTTGGTCAAACTTGTGTCATCAAGCGCGTGCACCCAGATGGTTTCTGCGAGATGTAGGTTTATCACACGCAGCTCAGTGCCAATGATACTGACACATCTCTCCCGACTTTCATGTGGAGTAAATCTCATTGCGGCTATATTCGTAGGAGGCTTCTTGTTTTATTTGCGTCCGGGGAGCTTTTTTTTTATTGCCCACTCTCTTGCCGTTTGAGTCTATACTCTTGGAGCCAGTAAAGCGACTCTAACTTATTGCACATATTTACAAAGAACATGAATAGCTGCACTATATATATTGTCCTCTGTTATAACGTTTGCTTTAAACTGGGTCCATAAATACGTTTAAATACCGCACGCCAGCGTTGAGGTGGTCTGGCGCGTCCCTCGGTGCTTCGGCAGCCACCAGCAATTGCCCCGTCCTCCCATTGAGCGGCACCAGAGCCTCACGCTGTGGTGAAAGGGAGAGGAGACCCGGGCTTCGTGGCGTTTTCTAACCCTACTTGATCAAACCAAAGCAAGACTGGCCCATTAATGACCAACAAATACGTGTGCCGTGTGATGCAGCATGAAAAGGCGGCTCATGTCTAGGCTATATGTTCCTTAAGCACCGTATCTCAGATGTATAACGGGGCTTTAGTACTGTCTTCATTCGTCAACCACTCTCGCTTTAAACAAGTGTCAGTCTCCATTGCAACGCAAGTATAATTCCCAAAGGGCCACACATAAAAAATGTTTCAACAGAGATATTTTTGCGCGCTGTCTCCATGCGATCAAAACCAGCTGTCCCAGCGGACATGTCGCACAATAAACGGTGATGAACCTCTATTCATTTAGTCGTACAGAAAAGGGAATGCGAGGGCCGGGTGAGAGAGGAGGAGGAGGAGGAGGAGGAGGAGGATGATAGAGGAGGCAGGTTGAATATGACGTGGCCTGACTATCTGGTGCACGTTTCGTCTCTCCACGCCAACACGACTGGTATTGGATCATTCCTCAGCGGCGCATGAGACAGTCGCTCAACATGTCCATTTAGCCCCCCCCCACCCCCTCTCGGCCACGCTCTGCTTTATCAGAAAGGCACAGCGTTATGCTCATGATGCAACTCGCAGTAATGTTATGAGGACTGGAGGCCCCTTTCCTTTTTATCTTTTTCACTTCATGACATTTGTTTATATTCGCACAGTCATGGTGCCCCTGAAGAAAGAGACTGGGCGAAAGCGTGTGCGCCCGCTTGTGCGTGCGCAGATGTGTTGGGGATAAGGAGCGCATGTGGGCGGGCGTGCATTAGTTTCGAGGCAATAACACGGTGAGAAAAAAACCTTGGAATTAAGTCGGTTTTTAAGTTGCACAAATCAAAAAGAATGACAAACTCGTACTTGCACATTTTCATTATAAAAATCTTCAGGCTAATAAAACTAACTGATAGGTGTTCCCAATTCGAATTCTATTTAGAAACACTTTTAGTAATGAATTATCCAATATCTTCACTTTGTCAGAACACAATGAGAGTGGAATCTATTCGTTCTCATACACTTTTAGTGCAGCTTCGGTAAATTGAAATACAATTATTAATGGGCTAATTTTGCGGGGGCTTTCAGTAACAAATGGGATCACCAAAAACTCACCGTTGAGTGACACTTTCAGCACCCTGTACAGCGACAGACGCAGCTGAATTCGCCACTCAGCTGAAGTTCTCTTCAGCACCAGGGACAGCTCCACTAGCCAGCAGCCTCAGCAACAGCTGCTGCTCAGTGCAGGGCTAGCTGGCTCTTCATATTGGGATCTCTCCAATGTTTTCATGGCTTTGAAACCTCAATTAGACACATGCTCCCGACCCCTATTTGACAAGATCATATTGCAAGTTTCCTGATGTTAATTGTGTCCTGAATTAAGTAACCTTCCTACGTTTTAGGCTTTGTGAAAGTGAATACTAGACAAAGAGCAGCCATATTCAGACTATCAATTACAGGAAATCAATCTGCAACTAATTTGATTAAGTCATTAAAAGGTAAAAAATATGCCCAACATTACCTAGTTCAAGCGGAGAAGATATAGAAGATTAGCTATTTTTGGACGGTTTGTTTGACTAAACAAGCAATCTAAATGTGTCACCTGTCCTTATTGAAATTCTGATGTTATCGTCCATGATTAATTGAGACAATCGTCAAAAATCTATAGATTCAGTCCTGAGTTATATGTGAATCTCACTTTGTGTATTGGCAAGACCCGTCCTGCGTAGCATTCAAGAGCAAGGAATGTCCAGGTGTTAATGCTCGCCAAGGTACCGGTAACCTCTCGGCCCTCTACTATGTTTAGCAACATTCCTCAGTTTTTCTGAGATTAGGATCCTGAACCAATGATTAATGTTGATCACAAACACACCATTGTAAACCACCATGATAGAGACATTGTGTTGCATGTTTGGTTGATGCTGGCTAAGATATGTGGTTTAGGAGTCTTGTGAACACCTGATCACACCTCACCCTGTACCAATTTAGCAAACACAGAGTCCGGTGTGTCTTGTGTTGTCCATACTATGTTGTTTTATTTTATTTTATGAATATATATATATATATATATATATATATATATATATATATATATATACATACAATTATCACTTCTCTCCCACCTGTCTGCCTACTACTCTCAATCTCAAATCCTCCACAATACCTGCACGCTCCGTTGTGTCCCATCTCCCATCTGCTCTCTGCATTCATCGTTGAGCAATAAAGGACCGAATGGGAGCTGAGAAACAGATGATATTATCTATTTACTCAAAACAGAGGAAATATCTGGAATGCAAAGTAGCTGTGTATTCCCACTCTGCCACTTACTCATTGCCTGCTTGAGCTAAGGAGGGGGAACGTTGGAGTGAGACGGGGAGTGGCGGTCAAGATAATGATGGCGATCATAAAGAGGTTGCACAGGGAAGGAAACCGGCAAAGTCAACAGGACGGAATGAACTGTGAGGGGAAATGAGAGAGGGAAGACAAGTGTTGGAGTAGTGGGGCGATAAGCTTCCACAAGCTGACAGAAAATCCGTGCCCTCTGTTTCTGTGCCTTTTGAGCGCTGGGTGATTTTTCTATTTGGAATGGCTAATTTTCTTATCAGGCATCAAGCTGACTTGTATTACAACAACTAACAGTGTGCAAGTAAGCTTGTGTTTGTGTGTGTGTGTGTGTGTGTGCTTGGATGAGTCTGTGAGTTAACACCCTGTTTCACTCTAGGATGATTAGGGCAAAGGGTTGACAAACAGGTCATTAGCAAGCTCAACGGGCCACGGAAAGACGTAATGTGTGTGTGCGTGACCATGCGTTCGTCCTCGTGTGTTTCATGCACCTGCTGATCCGCCATCCTGCTCCTCTCTCTCTTCCCCTTGTACGTTCTCCCTCTGTCCTCCCTTCCCTCCCATTCATCCCGCCACCTCCCCTTTCTTCCTCCATCCTCCTCTCTGGTGATTCAAACTGTCATCTGTCTCCAGATGGCCAGAGCTCTGTCACTGTGCTTCGTCACACTGGTCACAGACACACTGACTTGCACACAAAAACACATACACACACTCAGTCACAAATTTATGCAGATTTTCCCACAAATAAAAAAAAATAAATAATCCTGAATACATCCATGCAGCTACACACACACACACACACACACACACACACACACACACACACACACACACACACACACACAAATTGGACCATTAGACCTTATGAACTTATAGCCAGATGCTAAATTTCTTGATTAAAGTGACACTTGATGAGATGATAAGGGACCATCTAATTCATTTTCAGCATAATTAAATTGCTTCCCCTGCTATTTCATCTTTTAAGTTGTGCTGCAGTAAAACAATGGTGAACTTCCATTCAATATTTAAATATGAGGCATATACACGACAACGCCAGATTTGACAAAGTAAATAGTTGTTTCCTTCTCATATCACTTTCAGCATGTCCCTTAGTGCCGTGTTAAATTAATAAATGTATATTTTGGCTGCTTGGCTTATCAAAGGGATTGTCTTGTGTTCTTCCGTTAGCTTTTTAGGAGCTCAGCTCTACTGGATAGAGGATGGAGGAGTTATGGCAAAGTGCTTTGCTCAAGGATATAAGCAATGTTTCTTGGTTTTCATTTTCCTATACACAATCCCCAGTAGATGACAGAAGCATAGCTTAGTTGTACTGGGCAGCTCCAAGATATGAATATGGCAAGGCAAGACATCTCAGGAAAACAAAAACAAAAAAATATGTTCAATCCTCCCTAGATAATTACAGGTGAAAATGAATCGCATAGATGAATAGAGCAAACAAATCCAGGGCTGACATCTCCTTGTGTGGGAGAAAAGCTACAAGACAGAGGTCTCGATCTTGAGTCAGATTCTCGTCCCGTTATTATCAGACGTAGGAATTAGCTCGAGCTACTGCGAATCCTCACAAAGTGAGAGACAGATGTAGACGCCCTGTCTGTCTTGCATAGACGCAGAGCTCAGGCAGGGGCTTCTTTTGCTTCCTGATTTACACTGTTCTTATCAGATATCACTGATCCCAGAGATTGAAGATTAAATCCATGGGCAGGAGTTATCTTGTCCTTGTCCTTGTCTTTTTCCTTTCCTGTACCGCTCCTCGCTCCATTCAACGTATAGGCAATCTGTCAGTGGTCTTTTTTTCTGGGAAAGAGGCAGAGTCATCATGTGGGGAGAGGCGGTGAGTGCGTGCGTTTGTCATGCATTCCTACACTTGTGAGGGCTATTTCGCGTGAAGAATCTAAAGCATATTTCCGTGTATGTTTATGCAAGAGGTTTACATATACAGGACATCTGATGCACTCTTTAATTTGAGTGTTTAGAGGTTAATATGTTGCTGTTTCTTTCAAACTATTTTATTTTTATTTTTTTCGATATTTTATGAATTTAGCTTATTTGCTTTCTTGCCAGGAGATATCTGACATGATTGATACCACTCTCATATCTGTGCAGTAAATATCAGGCTACAGTTAGCGGCAGGTTAGCTTAGCTTGGCCCAAAGAGTGGAAACAGGATGAAAATGGCCATAAGATGCCGAGGCTAGCAAGCTAACTAAAGTGTGTCTGCGATAGTTAATCACCCTCAAAGTGTCTGGTGTCCAAACCAGTTTAACTGAACGTTACAGCAGTTGTGTGCGGGCTCATGTAAAGTATTTCACTGTCAGGTAAAGAAACAATAACATTCCTGATGAGTTGAAATGAGTGGAAATGATTGGAAAGTGCCTCCTGATGTCTTCTCCACAGCAATGGACCAGACTAACTGTCAAATGTCAAGAAATACAGTGTCATAAATAAGCATATTATAAGATGGCAAACCCAACAAGACATTCTAAAATGGTTTGTAACAATTTGTACATTACATTTGGGGAATGTTTTATCTTATGTGTGTTTATTTATAAAGCTTGCTACTATTGATGACATAAAAGAGACAAATATCAATTGAACATTGGTGCAATATTGTCCTTGAAGTACATTAGGAACACTTTTTAAAAAATATTTTTAATTTGTAGACAACGTTACTTATCCGGCAGAATAGGGTTTTTCTACTCACTATATTATTACTTGGAAAAAACAACAACATTGGCTTTCATTTACACATATACTGCCAATGTAACAGCTCCCAATCTATCGCTGTCAGCGTTGTAGAAAAGCAATATGCAGAGATTAATTTCCCATCCATTTGAGAGGGACACATGCAGCTCATTAATCATGATTTCGGTCAACAATTGACATAAGTTGAAGTATTCCTGGGGGGCAGTTAGGATCCGAGTCGAAAGGTTAAAGGGTACTACAGTTTAGGCTCATTGATCAGCTGCTGCATCCATCTCTCAGTGATAGATGGAATAGTCCTGCTGGGACGGTCATGACGTGACCTTTTGGATCAGTGCTTCCTCTCTGGGTTTAATATACACTGCTCCGAGAGGATCAACTGTTCATGAATACCCACTCACTAACGCATCAGCATGCTCGTCGTACATTTACCACGTTCATAATTGCACTACGCCACCTCATGTTGATGCTATTGATTGATTAGAGTCCAGAAAGTGTATGTTTAACTGATTTCTGGTGCAGGATGTAACTAAGGTTGGCAGTTCAGCATAGTTTCAGTCTAATGTCGATCAAAGGGCCCGGCTGTCAGATGTGAGCAGAATGGAAATTGGGTGATAATTGACCTTCAGTGCTTCACACATTAGTGTCACACCCAATTGTGCTTCTCCCCATAAGTACTCGGGAGAATGGAAGAGAAAACTGTAATCATTCGAAGCACGTACGTGTGCATGAGTGTTTGTGGACATTCAGATGTACTGTACTTCCAGACGTGTGTGTGTTGGGGGAGGAGGGGGTCGGGGGGGATGAGTAAAAGTGTTAAGGCAGACTCGAGCAATAATGAATAATAGAGTAAAAAAGGATTAGTCTTCATTTGTCATTGGAACAACATACAGCTTCTGTGTATGTTATTTTTGAACTGATTTTAAATTCATAAATATATATATATATATATTTTTTTTTCTTCACAAATTGACTTAGAGTACAATTGTGCACAACCACCAAACACAGCAAACCAAGGGAGGTGAATCTGCAATAACCAACACTGTGCTGCAAAAGATGGCTTTTTACAAATAAAAAAAAAAAAAAGAAAAGAAAAGCTCAATGTGCTTCATCCGCAAAAAAACAAACAAATCTCGAAACAAATCGATTTAAATTCATTGTAAAACTCCAAACGCATCTCTTAGTATATTGTCCCCCGAACACATGAGCACGTGATTCATTGGGAGAGTGTTTCCAGGTGAGGGAAAACCAGGGCAGAGTGTGAAAAAGGGGCATGTCTGAGTACTGGGAAGCAGGCCTGCGTTCAAGAGCTAAAGTTCTTATCACAAATACAAATGCGTGCGCACACACACAATCATAAAAACACCCGGACAAACACAATTTCTCCCAGCATCTAGCCTCCCTGTGTTTTGTGTGGGAGGCTCATTTGTATCGGTGATTAATAAACTCCCCTGCAAAGTGAGGGAGGGGTCTGTCCGAAACGGAAGAACATCAACCATAACATGCTTTGACTCTGAATGAGCTATTTTATATTGATCAGCGTGAGGCCTTTGTGCGTGGGTTGTTGAGGAGCTGTGTCATTCACAGCAACACCAAACATATCATTGGCTTTTTAAATGTATTGATAAGAAGGAGGTAATGAGGAAAAAGAACACGATGATCACAAAATCATATCTCAAAGCAGTGATTGGTCTGGTCAAATGCTTGTGTAGTTTTAGAGATGGGCTGAAATTGTGTGAAAGTGTGTGTGTCTGTGTTGCAGGTCGTTTTGGCTGGCATGATGATGCTGCTGGTTAAATATGACCCAGCTGGAAGGAACTGCCTGGCTCCCTCCTTCTCTTCCTCCCGGTCTGAGAGAACACATGCTCCATTGTGCCTCTTTAGCCAGCCCTGACAACCGGAGGAATGTGTGCATGCACTGATGCGAGAAAGCATTTCTGCATGCGCGCCTCCTCGACGTGTTACCATGCAGCCACTTTCTTTGATGCTTTAATATTTGGCTACATGACTGCTCGTGGGTGTTGTTTATTTCCTAACTCAACACATTTCTCCCTCCAGCGATGTCGCTGTGACAATGCATTTTTGTGTGTGAGGGAATGTGTTGACGATGTGTTGCCATAGAAGTCAACAGACCCTTGACACTAAGATGTGGCAAATACTTTTAAGTATGCGTTTGCCTAAGTGTCCTCTCTGTATGTGTTTACACAGATGTGTTTTATTCCACATATTCATGCGAAAATGAGGCAATTGCAAGCACCGTTATGAAAATGCAAGCTCCATTTTTGTGGCCTTTTGCAGGAAACGGCTTCCACTGCATTTGGCTTGTCTGTAATGGCAGACCGTGTCGCCCCGGCCCAGGCATTAGCCTAATGTATGGATGCGAGCGGGATCGCTGAGCTCATCCATTTCCATTTTAATGGCAGCCATCTAGAGGTTAATTCGGATATGATGCGGTCAAGGCGTGCATATGCGCTGACACGTCAAGAGACAAATAGTAGTGCTGAAAGGATCTATGGGGCGGAAGGGTTTATCTTGCCACCAGGGAGGCAGTTACTGGTACACACTCACTCACACACACACACGGACAGAAAACATTTGTTTGAAGTTTACTCACGGGGTAGGTCATATGTAATAGATGATAGCTTTGTTACTCGATAAACCCAAAAGGCACATATTTATTTGGTTTCCCAATATTCACTGTTTGCTCCAATGGGATGCTCATTTTGTACTATATATACTCTTATAGGCCCTGATGGACCACATGTATGGAGGCTTCATGGTTTCTCTGGAGAGTAAGGAAATAGCTAAACTCTGTATGTTAGCTACAGATAAGGAGAGACTTGGAAAAGGTAGTTTATGGTCCAATTTATTGGATGAGTGTGTGACCAAGGTTTCCTTAGATATATACTGTACATATTGGGGAAATTGTAAAGTAATTTCCCTGTTGCATTGATTATCATTTCAATAATTTCCTCAGTGTTTGCAAGCTGCATCCTTACATGTATTAAAAATGTCAAAGACACAGTTCCATGCTAATAAATAAGTAATTCTGGAAAGCCTTTCTCAGACATGAAACAACAATTCTTAGTTTCTTTAGTACAAATATTATTGACTGCAAGAACAGGATGCTCCCGACATCTTTTGTCTTTTGTCCAAAGGCAAACTTGAACTGAAATAAAGAGATCAGGCAGAGGTGAGGGAGAAAATATTGGAGTCCAGAAAGCAGTTTTGAATTGCAAGTATTGTTTGTCGCTTTATGGTGTCATGTGAATATGATGTTGGGATTATGTTCGCCAAAATGAGATTTCCTCCCCTTGAGAGTTGCTGCCACTGTAACTGCATCTCAGCAGAAGAGTTACATGCAGATATGCGACACTATACCGCACACGGTATAGGGATGGCACTTACACATGCGCAGACATGGTGTGTCTCACTCCACACTGACATTAACAAAATGCACACATACAAATGCACTGATTAAGCATCCCTTGAAAAAGACCTCTACTTTTGCTACCAGCGCAGATTATGCGCTATCTTGCTGTGAGAGTCACACTGGCTGTCTGTGACCTCAGCACAGAAGGGGAACAAGATGCAGAAAATAGTATTTTTTTTATTTTTTTGCCCCTCCCCACCCCCCACAGACACCTCTCTTTGCCTTTCCTTTTCTTTGTCCCCCACCTCACCGTTGCCTCTATTATTCCTCGCGTCACGTCTTCCAGATCTATTTTCTCACATGTCCATACATTCAGTCAGCCAGTCAGTCTGCTTTGTATTCGCCTGCCCCCTTAGACCTCATTCCATCGCTCTCCTTTGGTCTCTCTCTGTCTCCTTCCTCCGCTCTGAGGGGTTGCTGTCCTGCCAGAGTACAGCACAGTGACCATCGATTCATCAAAGTGTCACAGCGCACTGCCGCAGCTCTGTATGCCCGCTACTAAACAACTGTCCTGGCAAAGCAAACAATTACTCTCCCACACACACACACACACACACACACACACACACACACACACACACACATATGCATGAAGAACCCGGAGTTCTGCCCTGGCAAGGTCATACCTCTCCCTGTACACCCATTTGGCAGCGTTCAGTTTGTTCGTGCCAAGCTGATGCTGCCAGTGGCAGAGCGGGCTAAGCAGCGTACAACGTAACTGTTGAACATCCACAGATATCAAGCATAGTTAACATTCCAATACAAGCCAGTGCAAACAGTTCCCATAAACATGCTGAGGGATAAAATACACTCTCCTCTAAAACCAGTTGGCAATTTTCCTAATTGCTGAACCAGCATATTTTATATTACCCCATAATCATAATGGTTCACCTGAGCAATATGACCTTCTATTTTACCGGGGGTCTATTGGGCTAAAACAGCACGGCCAGCAGTCTCTTTATGTATGGTCAGTGGGGTCAACTGCAGGATGGGCTCGTCCCTATAGATTTACACTGAAGGGCTACACAAGGGGTCACCACTTCCCAACAGCTCCCAACAGCTAATTTCATAATGTTCCCTGGGCGAGGCTTAAATAATTCAACCCAGCCCAAAGTGAAGGATCGCCTCAACCAAAGGCTCTGGGTTCTCAACACAGAGAGCATACTGCCATTACCTCGGCTTTACCTCGTCGGCCCTTCAAGGTCCGCACGGTGCAGCTAAAACATCCCCGTGATATAACAATCAAACTTGATGATGTTGTAAATCGGTTCTTAATGCCCACAAAAGTGCATCCGCAAGTGAACTTTGGTGTGTCTGTCCAATTCAATTCTGACCATCTATTTTGCAGCATGGATAACATCTTTTTGGCTGCAGCCAAAACAATAGGCTCTCTGAAAGCATTATCTTGGTCTTTTGTCCCAGATTGTGTGCGTCATTATCGATTTAAGAGTTGGTCACTTGGCACAGATGCTCACGCTTCAAAATAGCATTCGGCCAAGCTCTGGGGGGACCCAGTATACCTAATCTCTGTCATGATCTTTTTGCTTAATTGTGCCTATAAAACACAGAGCCTGCTTTCCTGCCTGGTTTATCACATGCCATATATCAGTATGTGTAAAGCGTTGTCCGTCCCCTATTAACACATGCACTATGATGATATGAAGCTTTTTTATTCAGCTGCAAAGACATACTGCTTTGGTGACGCTTTTCATTTAAGCTGCTAATTCTCTTGGGGGCTATTGCACTCTAAACACATTGATATCTAACATGAATGATTTGTCCTTGAAACCTGAAGGGTCACAGAATCGGGTTTTGTTTCGAGGCCATCCTGAAACCTAATAACAATTTAGCTACTTGAACTCCCCTGGTATTGTTTTGTAATTCATCCCAGCCCACGCATTCTAACTCATTGCATATGTACATGAGGTTCACATTCCACTCTGACCCCTATCAAGCTCTGACATTAGCCGCTGTATGAGCCATTGATTGGCATTTGTCTGACAGAGGCCTGGTAATGAAGGAGATGATGAGATTATTGACCAGGCCGTTGATATGGAAATCAGGTGGGAGAGGTGGATATGGAGGTTTTACCTGGATATTAGTATTGACCTGAAGGTAATTGGGATGGTGCATGCTCACTTGCTGGGCCTATTTAAAGGCGTTAATGAAAAGTCTGATGGAGATGGCTTTTGCGTTGCTCTTTTTTCTTCTTCTTTCTTGTCACTGGTAAAAGAAGAGGACTGAGAGAAGACACAGGGGCAAATAAACATAGATACACACTATGGTGATCATTTTTTTCCCAGCATTCTATACAGTATATAGATCATATTTAGTTTCTGTTCACATCACTGTTTACGCTATTTTATTCACGTCTTTCCACCATTTTTTCCCAAAGATTTCATTGCAACACTTGCAGATTTCCACAGCAAACAGAGAGCTGAACTCACAGTGGAACATTATACAGTTTGCTAAAGTGTATTCAAGTGGCCAGGGTTACAAGTGCACACACATTAGCATATTTTGGAAGAGATCAAGTGCTTATGAAGTGCTGAAAAATGACAGCTGAAAGGGTCCCCTGCCTGTGTTTTGGGGGGGGGAGGAGGAGACGCTCCTACTGATGCCATTCAGTCTGGATCTTTACCTCCTGAAATTGACACCCCTTTTTCCCCAACCCAAGAAACATATTGTGTTACTGTTTTGCTTTGCTGCCTGGGAATAAAAACAAGTTAATATTGGTTTGTTTGCATACATTTGTGTGTGTTAGCTAGTGTTTTTCCAGCGGTGTTTCAGAATTTACAAACACCCCCCGGTGTGGCATGTAGCCCCTGAAATCTTGAACACCCGGCTTGATTATTGCTGTGAAAACAAATGCAACATTCCAGGGATTATCCCTGTCCGGACGTCATTTTTGGCAATTTATTCTCTTTTTTCCCCCTGTACTTACTTAAAAAAAGAAAGTTATTTATATTGGTTCATAGTAAGACTGAGAGGAAGGAAAATGTGTTTCTTTCTTTTGTCGTGTGTTGATTCATATTGCCTTATTACCTCTCCATCCCTGCTGGTTTGAGTGAACATTTGGACAGCTTTGGGATAGTTCTTACCATCAGAGAGCACAAAGTAGCACATAATCTGTATGTTTCACACGCATGTAATAAGGGATACACACTCACCCTGGAGGAATGTACACGTTTCGAAGCCCTGTCAGGTAGCATAGCTCATTTCGTTGCACTTATTTATTCCATATATTTTCACCATTAAGAGTATGGATGCAAATTTACAAACCAGAAATTATATCTACTGCAAGTGTTTGTATTGTTGAATAATGTGGGTTATGTAGATAACAGATGTCCTCCAATTATACTCTCCTAATTACATTTTAATCAGGCTGCATTATCATTCAGGTTGGTGGCTGAGGCAAACAAAGGGAAAATGCACCATTTGTATAAATAAATTGTGTTCTTGCATGTTTTTGTAATTCAGTCCCTCTATAAGGATGTGTGATCCAAAGTTTTCTTCTGCAAAGGGAAATAAAATTCCAAACATGTTTCATTAATAAAGTCTTTGATTAAAAGTTACACATAAGGCTACTTGTATGGTCTGTGATTGTCCAATGCATTCACATTATCCTGTTAGTCTGCCACTGACAGCTGACTGATTACAGTCTGGAGGACACAAATAACTTTAACATCCACCTTTTTTGGATTGGAGGATATACCCATTAATTGAGTGTGTTATGATTTGCAGGATGACATGCATACACACCACACATGCAGACACCAATTAGTATATCAACACTGACAACCCGTTACACCACATATAACTCCGATCACGGGTTACTACATTCAGGGATTAATTACAACTAATAGATCACACTTCACACATCCACCCCGTGCTCAGTTCTGATGCCTGGCAACATACACAATTATAAATATTAAGACTGAAGACGGTTTAATTGATGAGTATAATTAATGTAGTATTCATGTGCGTGTGCTTCCTCTCTCCAACTATGTTATATATTTGGACCTATTACTAATGTGGTGAAAGGGCCAGTGAGTGAACAAGTGCATGATGATGGAGGTGGGAGAGCTGGGAGAGCTGGGAGAGGGTGAGCCATTTAGCACCGCAATAATAATGGCTCAGGATGCACGCTCTAGGTGATAATGGATGTTGCAGCAATTGGTGCTGTGTGACTGTGGGTGTGGATTTAAGTATGATTGTGGATTTCTATCATTTCTATTCTTTGATGCAGAGGCGTGTCTCTTATTTGGTTTAATACGCTATAAATACTTTCTTCACTCTGCTCAGAGTTCTAACATGCCGTACACCCTTTTTTAATAATTGCCTGTTTCTTTTTTCTCTTTGCAGCTCAGAACTGCAGTTACACACTACAGAGTCCCAACGGGACGATAGAAAGCCCCGGCTACCCTTACGGTTATCCTAACTATGCCAACTGTACATGGGTGATCGTGGCGGCGGAGCACAACCGGATACAGCTGGTGTTTCAAGGCTTCGCCCTCGAGGAGGACTTTGACATCTTGTCTGTATATGACGGACCACCCAGCCCAGGGAACCTGCGAACAAGGTAGAGCCTTTTTTATCTGCATGCATGTGTTTACCGAACCAAATTGTTCAAATGTGTCGTCAACAATTTAAAGGATATGTGTAATTTGCAATAATGGCAGTTGAAGGATGCAGCATGTTAAAGTGACAAAGGTAAGGCTATGGCACATTTCAAAGGTGATTCAGCATTATTATAATTGTCCTAATTTCATTTTGTGAACATTATTCATATTAGTAGTAATGGCACTGTATCCAATAAGTTAACCCCCACCCCACTTGCAATAAAGACCATAATGTGTTTACTACATTGTTGACTGCTTTGAAGCTTGGGAAACACCATCTTTTTGAAGGTTTCAGTTGCATACTCTGCTACTGGATTATTTTAATTTAGAGGGCATTGTTTTTTGATAATAATCACAAAGATGAAAAAGAAGAGAGTGTATGTAGTCTTTTGAACTTTTGAAACATGATTCAAAATATATTGTATATATGTATATATAAATATATATATATATATATATATATATATATATATATATATATATATATATATATTCAGATTCAGACTTTTTGCAGCACTCGCAGTCCGTGAAAGTTCCGTGTGTCCTACCGGCTGAGGCAGACCAGAGGGGGTGTAGGGCTGAGATCTGGGAACACTGTGATCTTTCCGGTAAAAGACAGACGAGGCCAAGAAAAGTGAGCATTCAGACCGTCGGGCAGGTTTCAAACAAACCCCCACAATAGCAAAACATTTGGAGAAGAGGGATAATGAAAACATTGTCATTCTCTTCACAAAATGTCTTTCGCACTTCACAGATAAACACCCCGATTCAACTTGAACCCATACTTACAGAAGCAGAGCGTGCACACAATTTAGGCATATTAGTGAGATTTTAGGTTCATTAAATTTAGTTTTTAGCTACATATAAAGTGACTAAAATCTTGCTCACAACCTCCCTACCATCAAATTTCATTATAGTAAGGTCACTGGTTTCCCAAATCTCATTGACTGTAGGGAGTTCTTGTAACCAATAAAACAAATTGTCAAAACCATTCAATTAAGACCCCAAGTCGTATTAAACTGAACATGTCCTTTATAGAGTTATTTGGACTTGAAGGTGTTGATAAAGTAAATGCACTGGAGACTGAAAAAGAGGCAGTACTGTAATCAACAGTGTCATCAGTGATGCATTCAGAGGCGGTCGAAGCCGATCCGTTGGTGACTAATACAAGGATGACTCTTCTGACACTGTGCCAGCGCCCCAAATTTATTCACTCACTCTGTACATTTTGTGCTTCAGAGCTACTAGCAAAATGAAATGAAGCTCACTTGGGTGTGAAGGCTCAAACAAACAATTTTGAATCAGCCTCATCCTCAACACTTAATTCACCCGCCCCAGAGAGGGCTGCACTGTGCTAACACGGCATCCTCTGGTTTGCAGCATTTCCTGCTCACTAAGTTGAAACATTTTCAAATAAATAGTGTGAGGCTGAATGGCCATCTAAAAGAGACATAGTTCTGTTTGTAATAGCTGCAAATATAAGATAGAGCCGCAGAGCTGCTAATCACTGATGCATTTATTTATGTGTTATTGCTTAAAGCCTAATATCTCTCAGACCTCTTGGCAGTCCCTCACTTACAGGCTAACTTAATTAGCGGCACATTCTGCATCCGATCAGTTAATGCTACATCAAAGCTGCCTTTTTAATTCCTGTCACTTTCTGCTCTGAACTTGGCATTGCAAATAGTGTAAATTATGTGTCATGCGAGCCCTCCAGAGACAGATGAGTGGAATATTCGTAAGGGGTTTTGTTATTGATACTGTTTTGAGTCTCCGACGGCCTCTCTTTCTCTCCCCGCCGACACCTCTCTCTCACTCTCTCTGCTCTCCTCTGCCCCCTCCTCCACCTGCGTCTCTCATTCTGTCCCAGCGGTGCCTCCGCTGCATCTCCCTGCAGAAAGCGAATGAAAGAGAAAAGAAAATCCATTATGGATTTGTGTTGCGCTGCTCTCCTCAGCCTTTCTCCTGTTTGGACCTCTGGGCTCTGTTGTATATTGATGCTCCGGCGGGACGGGGAGGGGGAAGCATTCCACTCTCTCTGTCTAAGCGCTTTGAAAATAAGTGAGGGGAAAGAAAATGAATTTTAAGAAAAGAGGGGAAGGGGGGGGGGGGGGGGGTTGGAGGTTTATCAGGTACATAGATTTAGATTCTGATTGTCTTTGTACAGAGTTCCTCTCTTCTCAAAAGAGCCATTTTTTTGGTATCGTCTATGAGTGAGTTTGAATATCCTGGGAAACATCTGGAAGCAGCTCTCACCTGCCAACAGCAGTCTGTCAGGACATGCATGTATATGTACCCCCCCCCCCCCCACAGACACACATTTTTGAGATGCTATCCTACCATCCCTTTGCTCTCATCAGCCGCTTGTGTCAAAAGTTATTTTCTTTCCATCTCTCTTGCTGCTCTTCCTCCAATTTCTCTCAACCTCTCCTCATTTCCTCCTCACCTATTTTTTGGGTCTCATCTCTTCTGCCTCTTCTCCATTTAGTGTTCCCGTATGGTGTTTTTGCTGAATTTGATCGGCTTTTCATACCACGCTCTTGGTTGTAGAGCTTGGAATATGTTTTCTAATCTCTAGCACTCATCAAAAAATGAATATTTTGCCTCTGTTCATATTCAAATGATCACCTTTGATTTCTTTTTCAACGCAGTCACTTTTCTTTAGATTTTTTTAAATTTATTTATTCATGTATTCCTTGCTGTCACAGCAACTTGTTGTTATCAGGGAAATGCTGTCTTACAAATCAGGTCGGCTATATATACGTGTGCTTTAGCGCCAGAGTATATATATATATATATATATATATATATATATATATATATATATATATATATATATATATATATAGTATATGCAATTGTGTGTTTGGTAGTGTGTGTGCTCCTGCAGCAGTTGCTTTATGAGTCACTCTTCCGAAAATGCATATCTGAGTCAGTCTGTTGCTGCAGCACTTCATTAAATTGCATTCCCAACTGACACCTGCAAAGCAGAGAGATAATTTGACAGAAGTTACAATTGTTTGAAATGGAGAGAAACAGTAAATGTATATGCAGTGATATGTCGCAAATTGCGAGCTCAAGCTGCTGCCGGTATCTGATTGCTGTTAATTAAGCGTAGTATTTACATCAATGATTTAGTGATGAAAAGGTTAAGTCCATCTTGCTCCCTCAGTGTTGCGGAAGCTATCAGTGACTTCACAAGTTGAACTGCGGCAAAACTAACCTCATGATTAAATATGTTTTGCTGTCTGAAGTTGGTCATACATTCAGGTGAAAAATTGCATTTTGATGTTATGTATATGTGAAATGACTATCGCAACAGCATTAGCCTGTTAACATCTTTCTTCTTTGGCTATTAATAAAAAAATGATGATGTCCGCAGTCCTTCCTGACACATCCTTGAGTCTGTACGTGATACACTGAACCTCTACTAGCTCACTTACTTTCACTCTGTACAAGGCCGCACATTTCTTTCTTGTAAAAAGCTATCTTTTTTTCCCTCAATTTTGTGTGACATTTCACCTTGTAACTGCCAATTGGGAAACGCTGAGTACATTTTAGCAGAGGGAAAAGCTGTTGGAATATGTGAAGGCATCTTTCTTCCTCTCTGATGGAGTGATGGAACGAAGGGACTTAAGGCCTGGCAGTCTGGCAGGGGCGGGGAAGTGAGTGAGAGAAAGAGGGAGGAGGCGGCGTGAAAGGGACAGATTTTCAGCCCTTGGGCCCGATAGGACCTAAATAAGGAGCACTAGTGCATGGTGTCGGGAGTGGCATTAACACTACAGTCAGCCGTCAGTGCTGAGAGTGTTTCACAATATGAGTTTGTGTGTGGAGGAGGAAGAGAGAGGAAGTGTGTGTAAGCTAGGCTTACAAAAGGGGATCGAGACGAGCGGTGCAGCCCATCCCCTGCGAGCTGAATCGGTGTCAACAAAATCAAGGTTTATTGGAATACAGATAAAATGAATATCATGCACACTCACAAACACACGGATAAACACACACTTTTAAGCACAGATTAAAAGGCAGTGGGCTGGAAAACAGTAATTTATTCAGACACGCAAGGTTTCAGAAAGGTGTTTGCTTTTTGGCAAGCCCTCAGGAGCACACAAGGTTGTACAGTATATGCATGGGAGGGGGAATCATGCATGTACGTGCTTTCATATTGCTTCTGCTTGTCGTTCGTGTTGATTTGAGCTGCGTGAATAGCCTTTCCGCAACAACAAAAAAGACCTTGAAAACAGACTGTAAAGGAATATTCCCAAATGTTGGGAAGGTTCTCTGATTGGCTAGTTGAACCTTAAAGCAACAAAAACATACACACCAAATAAGGACTTTGATTAATAGTCGATTAGCCAGAGAGTTATTTGAAAAAAGAGAGCATTGTTTAAGATATTCAAGTGAATATGTCAGACATCTGGATGCTGATTTACTGTTTTATATAATGCAAATTGGGTCTCTTTGGATTTTGTCCGTAAAGCATTTTTGTAAGATTTCCACTTGATGGGTGAGATTAAATGGGAGGCTGTTCTTCATTTTAGAGCAGCTGTGATTTCTTCTTTCATCACTTCTAAGTTAAGTGCATGCCAGTCACTTTCTATAGATTATCATATAGCAATGATTGGATGGATGAATTCAGTCTCAGGTCTCCTCCAGCATTTGTTGTGCATGTATGGTTCTACCTTACAGTGTTAGGTAATGAGTCAAGCTTGTAAAGAGCCAAAGTCTGCGACGGATCAGGGTGAGAGCGGGTGACGTACAACGGCACTTCCTGCCTGAACACTTGTCACGGCAGTGATTCTTCGGCCGGTGACGGCATTGGCCATCAATCTCTCCACAACTCGTACTTGGCGGATTGACTCCAGTACGCGAACCCCTGTGGCGAACATGCGTTCGGCGTCTGTTGGCATGCGCGCGTTTCTTCTTTGTCTGTTCATCCTGAACTGCACATGCTCATATGTTAACGTGCTGTGCGGCATCCATGCAAAGAGTGCATGTCCAAATGAAGAGGAGGAGTGTTTGGCTGTTTGTGTGCGAGAATTTATGGCTCCAAGGCTGCATAGTTTAATTTGTTTGCGCTGCTCACGTTTGTGCATCTTATTCAACAGCTTCGACACACACACACACACATGTAGATACACACAAACAGGGGCAAGCACATTCGTATATACACACACACAGACACACACACAAACAGTGAAGGATTTATGGTCCCTTTGAGTCTTGGTTGTTAATGGAGAGACTGCCACTTATCAACGCCAGCTTTAACGACAGTCTGCTAAAAACAGGAAGAAGAGTGATAGTTTGTTTTTCATCATCTCATGCTGAAAAAAAAGTGAAACGATGTGGAGATTTATAGCATCAACTCACCTGTGAGGCAGAATTGTTACGCTCTGTAACCCCAGATTAGAGAAATAATCAACTAGAAGGCTGTGAATTTATATGCCACATCCTGTGTATCCCTCATTGTGTGTATTGCTTATCGACATTCCTCCATCCCCGGGTCTATCAATGTCCTTAACAGAATACACTTCAGCAGCGGCATGAAATTAAATGTTTTCCTGCGCAGATAAGAGAATATGCAGCGCACCCCTTCTAAAATATGTCATTTTTTAGCCCTTGTGGGTTTGGCGACACGCTTGAGTCAAAACAATGCGCCGAATCGAATGTTTGGGAGGCGAGCCTGTTTAAACCTTCAGGGATGAAAACATGATCACTAAAAAACAGACGTATGATACGCACATGTAGTGCTGCTCCCTGCTAATATTTTAGCCAATGTGTGTCCTCAACAAAAAGAAAAATACACAGTTATTACTTTTTTGTTTGCCTTGTACAGCCTAAATCATTTTAGACGTGAACCTTTTTTGACTTAAGATATTTTATGTAAAGAGCGTCATGGCAAAAAGATAGAAAATCAGAATTAAGTAAAGTAATCTTAATTGATATGACCGCAGGGATGTGCAAGAAATATTATATTTAAAAACTATGGACTGATTTTGTTAAGTGATATTGATAGCACAGCAACAGAGGCCTGAGTGTTCATGTCAGAAGAGGAAGCATGTGAAGCAGAATTAGATTTGGGCAGATCAGATATACAGTATTGAGTTAAAGCTGTCTTATTTTGAAAAATGTAGTGTTCAACAGGTCATATATGATAAAAACATAGCAGCTTCATACAGCTAATGTTCAATATTGTTTTTAAATACTTGTATCAGTAAACACAAGTTATAGCATTAGTTCTGTAAACAAAAAGTCAATGCTTGTAGTAATGTGTTGAACTTGGCAGGTATCCAAGGTACAGAGCACCAGCATATACATAAGACAAAGCCAATCATTTCACGATTGATAACAAAGGGATAGTGGCAGGCGGATGTTATGCTTTTCTCACTGCAAGGAATTCATTTTGTTGATTTGCATGACAACTTATGCAAATCACGTCAGTCACAACTTTGCAATAACATGTTTCTAGTCCTTTTGGATCGATCAATCTCAGCAATTCTTAAATGAAAACTGTGTCTGCTGTGCTTCTGAACAAAATGCACGGTAGCCACAGTTTTGGGGAAACTGTGCGTGAATGGAACATGTCAATTGTTTTACATTTTCACATTTCACTTCAGTGGAGGTGGATGCCATTCGATTATCTTTTTTATTATTATTATTATTGTGATGCCATGGAGTTATGGCAAGGGCTACAGATTGTTTCACTGCCAATTACATCACAATTTCACCAATCATGGAAAACCTGTTTTTAATTAGAATCACATTAGTGATAACTAAATTGGGTCAATACTTCTTTCGAAGGATACTTTGCAATACGTCGTGATTGTTTAGCAAAAAACTACACACACATACACATACAATGTTCTAGTTCTTGGAGATATTTGCCACATTTTTGTATGCTTGCTGCTCTCTACAGTTCATCATCATCAGTTTATTTGACAAAAGAAGCTACTCCTTTGCTTCTTTGTTTTCTGCAGGGATTTATAGTTCTGGATTTGATATCCAAAGCTTCAAACGAAAGTCACTGGTAATATGTATGCTGTCTATATATAAATGTTGTCCCTCATTCATACACAAGTAGTGATGAACACCCATAAGCATGATCTCAAGCACTATCCATACATTCATAAACATCTCTCGAGCTCTCCCATACTTATTCCCCGCAGCATACAACATATTTTTAAATGACCTTTTCCGAATAATATGACATACTCTGCAATTTTGTCATCATGTATGATGTTAATCATGTCTTCCTTTGAACAGTTACTCAAATATCTGGTGCTCTGTTAATGGACAACATCCTTGTTGCCGTCCATGTTTTGTTGCATACATTACGTAGTGCACCATAGTGACTAGGCAATTAAGTCATATTTAAGGGAAGACTTGCAGACCTGCAGCCCACTTCCTGTTTGTCCTCACTGACAAATTAGCTATAGCCAATCAGGGTGGAATAAATGACTAATCTACAAAAACATACACCAATGTTTCCAAAATCATCCAAAAGGCACTTCTCTTTACATATAGACTTTGTGGAAGATGAATACTTAAAATGGTGGCCAAAATGATTTGCTGAAATTGACAATTGACCTTAATAACCAAAAGAAAATGACATGTCAAACGATTCAAGACTTCTTTGCCAGAATGTGAATTGGCTTTTGGACTTCTATTGGTCCAATTTTCAAAAACTCTCACTGCAGGAAAAGAAGTATAAAAAACTTTTTTTTCTAAAGCAGAAAGATGATCAACAAAAACAACACTGTGGCATGGTGTTTGCATCCCTTAACCACAAGGCCAAAAATGGATGAAATACATTCCCTTTAGCTGTAATCTATGGGACTGTGGAGCACAGACGTTCCCCTTGTGCGCCGTTTGTTTCCTGGCTTAAGCAAATCCCTGGCATATTTATGTAGCTTCTGTTGATTTTGCAGTTTCTTTTTCTCAGCGTTGCTGCAGTCACGTTTTTCTGCCTTGATTTCACCCTTTCCCTTTGTTTTCTCTTGTTCATCCCTGGGAGACACGGAGCATAGCAGTCAAATTAGTTATCCAAACACCTTGTGAAACGTGATAATGGATAAAGCGCCAATATCATGCACACACACATAGCCGCGCTGTGTCAAAAGGATTTGCCGGGCATATAATTAGACTTGTTGCATGTGACCAGTTGCACTTATTTAGTTGTTGGAAAGGTGAACATTATTCTGCTGTAAAACATACTGTCATGGATTCCATCACGATGAATGCAAATCATATATGAATGACATACAGGACAGTTCAGAGCTATGATTGATAGATCAAAGCTATGATTAAGAGATGGGCAATAAAGTTGAGCTCAACGAGCAGAGGGACTAAAGGAGTGACCACCGACTGTATGCAAAAACAAGACAAATGGAATATGAAACTCTGTTTCTGAGAGCCTGCAGCTGATTCTAGCTCAGTACTAGCACTGTACTTCAGTAACACACACACACACACACACACACACACACACACACACACACACACACACACACACACACACACAAATACACCGTTTCCATCCTCTCATCCTCTCCTCCTCCTCTCCTTTCCATCCCTTTCTCCTTCCCTCGGCTACTCTTTGATCGTCATTGCCACAGGAATAGAAGAAGAGCGACGGGTAGAAAGTAAGTGGCATTGGTTGGGTGCTTCATCGGTCACTGTGTCCCTGCTTGCCCTGCTGGCTAATCCAATATTCTGACCAAACTTGTTTTGGAGTTTATTAGCGGGAACCCTCTGCGGCGACAGGGAGAAACGGAAGATCACAGAAAGAGAGAGAAAAAGAAGAGATATGTTGGTGCAAATGATGACATTTTGAATATAGACTCGGTCTTGGGAAGAAACTCAATGGTGTAGAATATATGTTGCCTTGTAGTGCAGTGTAGTTCCCCTTATTGGTACTGACCATGAAAAACTAAACCATGGTCCTCAACTTTTTAATTTCTCAGTTAGATCTGGTTGATTTGCCTATTAATAATAATTTCCTCCAGATGGAGAAACAATATTCTAATCAGAGGCAAGGTTTGGATTGTCAATGTCATCTTTCGACATTGCTGGACACGGGTGTCCACATACTCTTGGCTGCATACAGTCATATAGATGGCAGCAGTCGGAGAGCATGCGTCTGAGAGGAAGATGCAGTTCACAGTGAAAACCCTCACCTGGTGAACGAGAGATTGATTGGGAGCTTTACTAATTGTCAAACGGCTGCACTTGATTAAATTACATTTTAATCGTAGATTTTTGGGAAGGCAGCATTTCACTTGGCCATTACATTCGCTGTGCTTTATTGGTTTGTTTGTTTCTCTTATCACTCATATCTCCATAATGACGCACTCCTCTCATGACTAACTCTGTCTGTTCCTCATCAAAAAGTGTAATGCTGACTCATCAACACATTCTCTCACATTCTTCTGTGTGACCGCTGTTTATTTAGGCATAACTGGACCTTCGCACTATTGTTGCTAGAATAATGTTTGCATATGAGTCTACACAACAACTGTAATTACTGCTACAACTAACAATAATAGAGGTCATTATGTATCTGTGCAGAACACTAAAACTAAAACCAAACACCCTTTAACCTTGATGAATATTGAGAGATAATTGTTATACGTTTAAAGATAATATCAATAGCAGACAATTTAACTAAAGATGCTTGATATTTGCACTCATTCTTGGAGGATTTATTTCACCGTGGTTGCTCACAATTTCCTCTCTAACTATCTGTCCTTCTTTTCTCCTTGATCAATGACTACACCCTTGTGTGTCATAATTGCTCTATTTACACACACACACACACACACACACACACACACAAACACACAGACACACACACACACACACACACAAAACAGACCGACCTGCACAACGGTGTGGCGAGTAAACAGCGGCATATCTCAATGCCACCATTTAGCTGAGTCACTTTCCTAGGGCAGAGAGGCACAACATCGAGTTACTTTTATTCTATCCCCAATGGTTTTCTGCCCGAGGATTATTGCAAAGCCATTTGAGCGAAGCAGATGGAAACACGGTAGACTTGTGAACGTCACCTTGTTTAATTTGTCAGCCTTGATTTGTTTTCTGCAGGTGTAATTGACTTATGTCTCTACAACCGGGGAACAAAGAATGCAACTTTTTTTTCTTCCTTGCCCCCTACACTTAGAGCTGCTATGTTGTTCATATGCAGATTATATATTGAAGCACCCTTATATAATACATACAATCATATCTGTCATCAAAACAAGCAATGTCAAGGATTGAAGTATTTAAATAGTAATTCAAGCACTGCATGGTTTTAAGTCCTTGCATTATCAGTGGAATATTCACTGTGTAAAGTAGCTCAGATGCATTGTAAGCCCTCTGTTTTGCCTCCCAGGTATCTATGGCGTTAATGCAGATAGCATCAGGGCAATGTAACACACTGTTAATGGAGTGCAGATGGTCTGAAGATAAACTAATGACATCCTTCACTCACTCACTGACTGGCAGACACTTTGGGAGGGGGGGATACAGTTGTGTGTGCGTTTTGAGTGTGTGTCAACCATGACTCCATACGTATTCCAATTCTCAGGTGGAATTTGATTGTCTGAAACAGATACAATTTAAGACTATAGAACACTTACTGTATCTCTGGTCAAGTAATGGGTAGTGTAAAACTCCTCCACTCTCCCTTATATCTGCCTCTCTCTCTCCATCACCGTCACTCTCCCTCTTTCTCTGGAGACGTTGGTTTGTTAATGACTTCACTGCGGTTTGTCTCTCAGTTGGCGCTGACTGCGGTTGATTATCCCACCATCAGCATTCAGCATCAGTGACATCTGAGAGACTCTCCCACCCGTGCTGTTCAGCCACAATGCGCAAATACCTTGTGATGTCACACGCGTATGAATATTAACAAGCCACTGCACGCTACCGCCCGTCTTTCTTCTCAAGGCAGACATAAATAATTAGCCCGTTCTATTCAAAAATATGTCAGTCGTGGTTGAAATATTGTTGAGTTGTGGGATCTGCGGGAAGCTTTGTACAGTATGAGATTTGGAAATTGCTGCTGTCTCTGGTTCACTTTTGTCTTGGAGCTGCATGCTTTCTGGACAATTTGGGTACAGACAAAAAGTGCCACATTATTAAGTCCCCATTTGCAGTTATACAGTAAGCGTATTATAAATTGCAATGTCTTCTTCCCCTGCAACACCACTAGGATCACTGGTAACACGTTTGCAGGCTTTCAGATTGCACACATTTAAACTGAAATTGAGAGCACTGATGGCTAGCCACAGAACTCCATCAAGGCCAGATCACTCCCTTGGGCAAAGTGACGCGGTACATAACAGCTTACCAAAAAAAGAAAAGATAAGACGGCTGATGGATACACAGTCTAATTGCTTATGAAAGTCTCCCTATTAGCTGGTGGAATCAAATAATGTGTGTGGGAATGGAGTGCCATTTTAACGTCCACGAGGCAACACGGTCAGCTTTTTTCACTAAGTAGAACCAACGATGAGTCATACACACACACACACACACACACACACACACACAGAGCAGCAACAGTTTAGATCCCCAAAAAAAGCCTAATTTAGCAATTTTCTTTTTGCCAAAGACCCACTGAAGAGCTGTAACTGGGACAATTTGTGTGTGTCGCAATGACTGGGCACTAGTTTTCAGCATTTCTGTAAGTATAATAGGCAGTCAGTGGAGAATTAAAGCTTACAGAGCACAACGGCGCATCAGCCCCTGGCCTTGACCACTGACAAGTTATAGCAGCACAGGGTAAGAATACTCGCAGAACAACACATGAAATACACACATGGTTGTCAACTTTACACTTCCTCCCCTGTTTCTCTCTTACCACCCATCATTTATTGGCTAATGTCTCCCTTCTACTCAGCAATCAAAATCTTGCTGCTGTATCTATTTTTCTCCCCCCCCCTCTTCCCTCTGGTAAATTCAGCTGCATCAGCATTGTACTTACATTCCAACCCTGAGAACACACACACACACACACACACACACACACACACACACACACACACACACACACATATTCACTGAATGAGATTAAAGGACGAAATGACCTGATTTAGTCTCTGTCTGTTTACAGCTGTAAACATCACGCATATATTTGAGGGGAGATCACAAACGCACACGCACGGAAATGTTCAGATGAATAAAACCGCGCGAGCGTGACACCCTATAGCTGTAGAGCCTAATGAAGGGGTTGCTCACCGTGACTCATCCTAAATCAACTCGGGCTCATGGTTGGAGTTGTTGCATTCCCACATACTGATAAGTGAGAGACACCTCCCTACTTTTCATATATTCTGTCCTCCCTCACCCTGCTCTTCCGCACCGCCATCTCCTCATTACAATACCTCCATTCTTTTGCGATACAGTCGTCTTTCTGCACATCTGCTCTGTGTCCCTCTCTGTCTGTCTCGCCCTCTCTCGGTCCCACGGGTTGTGGTGGGATAATTGGAAGCAGAGGTTCTTCATTGAGATGATGCTGAGGCCAGTCAGGTGGAAAGCCCTCTTAATAGACCTATGCTCTCCCCATGCGTATGCAAACACTTACACACACATACACTGTCCATTGTGAATGCAGCCATGCACACTGACACCTATTCTTCGCCTCAGAGGCCCTCATCTATAGGATTACGCAGTTTTCCACACAGTAGCAACAACAGCCAATGCTCTCCCATAACATGCTCCTGTTCTGAACTTCTCTATCTCTCTCTTTTTAACCTCTTCTGTCCATCACTCTTTCGTCCTCCCATTATAAATGTACCACTCCAGACACCTGTGCTGCAAATCCTTTCTTTTGTATCGCTCTGTCGCAATCATATCTCGCATCTTATCCTTGATAACAGGCAATCCCCCAGCTGGCTTTTTCACAATACCGGCTGCACGCCTCAGATTGCCACAGCCCATATCACATTGCAATATTTAATCTCCTTTTGCATGTGAAGCCAGTTTATGTGTGTCTTCTGACAGTATCCATTTTGTGTTCTCTTAGCCTGGAAAAATTACTCGGGCCCGTATCATGATTTGGATGCGGCAAGAATCCCTCCCAGTTTGTGGACCCCCCCCCCTTCTCCGCACTTTCAGCCCCTCCATCATACCCTCTATCAATCCCCCCTTCCCTGCAGTGCGCTGCTGAACCAAGATGGCTGCCTTCCAACTCAATTTGTGGTCAGCGAAGGGGCTATTTGCATGAACATGTGTCCCATAGTTTAGCTGGGATCCCACCGTGACAATCACACAGAGAGGAGTGAAATCATCTCTTACACATATATATATATATATATATATATATATATATATATATATATATATATATATATATATATATATATATATATATATGTCCTGTACTGATGTTTTGCTATTTTTCCCCACCTCCACTGTGGTACTTAAGGATTAAGTGAAACACTGAGGCCTCTCTTAACACAGAGAGATAAAAGTGAGGGATGTAATAGATTGTAAAAATTGGGATACACATGCAGTGAGAGAGTGCATGTGGGAACATAAAACGAAAATTAAAGTGGCACTCGGCGAGGGAAATTTTAAGGATTAGATAAAGGTCAGGTGACAACATTATCCTTTATTAAAATCAGTAAATCAGTAGACTATAGCGTGGACACACATTTGTGTCTATGCACAGATGAATCAACCTGTGGTGACTGGCAACAAATCATAAGTGGACACCTGTTTTTTTAACAAGTATGTGCATGTGTGTATGCCATTATGTGTATTTCAAACATGTCACATGGATGTATTAGCTGAAACTGGTTGTTTCCATAGTACATTGGTTATTAGTCCCCCAGATGTTGGAGTTGCCATAGTCAGTATAGTCATATATATATATATATATATATATATATAAAATCAGAATGCATTTTGTTTCCATGCGCAAAGCCATTCAGAAGCTGTGTTAATGAGACATGTCATACACAATAGTAATGAGACATAAAAAGAGAATGTATTCTCTATACGTTTTATGTCATTTAACTGTTGAATTAACATTTATACTTAGAGACTGCAAAAAGATTCAAATAAAATAAGTCAAATTGATGTTGAAAGTGTTATTAGGACTAGGAATGGTACCACCTCACGCCATCACTTCAGTTATTTATGACATTTTGTTTTACACACATTTAAAACCCTAAGCCTAGTTAATTATCTTGGTTTATTGTCCTATTTGTTCGAGGTAAAACACAGTTACACAAATTACGTTTTATTTGCCTTTAGACTGTCGCAGTAAATTTATCAAACAATCTTTTACTGTTTAGTTGTATTTTTTTGTTTACTTTGTAATACATTCATTAAATGTGCATGGGCCTTGGCACAATGACATAGGCTAATTTAGGCACCGTGGTCATGCTGCCTTTGGTCTGCTGTCATAGATTGGGGGCGTTTGTGTCCCATTTGCTCCTGGGCCACTTGGCCACAACATCAAAGATCATGCATGCATAACCAATATGGTGATACTGTGGTATGGATAACATTTGCATGTGTCCTCTTCACCTGAGTTTGAAGTAATAATCCAAAAGAACCACTACAATGCAAACAATGCTTTATTTTTTACGTTCACATTTACAATTAGGCAATTTTTAAACAACAATGGTCTTTGAAAAAGATTGTTATTTTAAACAATAAATCAATTTTTTTTATCTCCACAGGAGTGTGTATAAATGTTTCTCCTATCATTGTTCACCTTTTGGCAACTCCTAACAGGCTCTTCTTTATCTTAAATCTTATAATAATCATAATAATTTAAGTCAGTTGCAAAACTATTTGTACCCAAGCTCTAAAAGTAGGTTTAAATACGTGGTAATCTGATAATTTAAAACAAATTAAAGTTGGGAGCAATTACATGCTCTTAGATGTTTGATAAATACATATCCATATGAGTAACAATTGCTGAATTTCTTTATTGATTCAAGTTGTATTAAGTAAAGTGGAAAATGGAAACCCACAAAGTGAAATTGCCCTCATTAACATCTGATGGTGAAAACGAGCTTCAATGTCATCCAACGTGAAAAGAACATTAAGTACATAAGATACCATGAGACTGATACATAACAGGTATGAATAGAAAACAAATATTCTCTTCCAGGTGAAGTCCACATCTCAAAAGTACTCGTTGTTTTTTTAGATATGGTTGTTTACTCTAAAATGTGTGTTATTTATCTATTTAACTGTTTGTTCATTCCCACACTGGCTGCTGTGTTTCTAATGTACTGCAGACACAAGATTGAAGTTACTCTGTCTGTTGCTGATGGATAAAAATCTGTTAAGCTTTTCTGTATCGTTGAGGTCTTGGCATTTTAATAATTTGTGGATGATTCACAGCCTCGTTATATAAAAAGTTATCCTTGAATGCTGAAGGGAACAGCTGGCTTGATGGAAGTGGGCTTCATACCTGACCTTGCAACCAACTGTGCTGTTGATTGGATCTTTTTTTTTTTGTCTGACAGTTATTGTCCTTCTGTCCATTTGTTCTCAGGTTATCGGGATTCCAGCTGCCTTCACCCATTGTGAGTACAGGCTCCAGGCTCACACTGTGGCTACTGTCTGACTACGCCGTCAGCGGGCAGGGATTTAAAGCGGTCTATGAAGGTAACACAACCTCCATGTTGTTTATTACATGTTGTGACATATTTTCATATGGCTAAAATCTAGATGTGATGAATTTGAGCTCAATCTCAAATTTCTTGTCAAAAATGCCACGTCTCTTCTGAGACGTGGCATTTTCCTCAATTGATTTCTTCATTGCACTCATGTCAGTCATTTAAGCCAATACATTTTCAGCCACAAATGGCACACAAACAAAGTGAGGAGGAGAGAATGCGGTGTATAGCGTGACTCGTGTTGCAGTTCAAAAGTAGCTAGTGTGCACTGAACTAATTCAGACAATTTAATTGAAAGCCATTATATCCAGCTAGGTTATTGTCTCCCCCTTCCCATGCCAGGACTGGGAACTTTATCCTGGTGACATGGAATGCTTTATGACCCATGACGTGATGATATTAATGATGGCACGCATCAAACCCACGCAGGAGGAACGGCGAGCTTAGGGAGGGGAAGGAGATACAAGGGAGTGACTAATTAGGCTAATTACCTGACAGGAGTGTGTCAGTCTCTTTGAGATATCGTGAATGTGGGGAATGGGGATGTGGCTCGATGAAGCCACATCAAGCGACTCGGGAGGCCCGAGACCACATTGCGTGACGAGATAAAACCACAGACAAAAGAGCAAAGAGACTGTACGTTAACTCCACTCGGAGGCAATTGGGGCATCGTGCCTTTCTTTCTCACTGGTGGAAACAAGACTGTCATACTTGTCTAGCTTCTGACCTTGAATGATGCAACTGTCTCTTGCTTCAAATATGTTTGCAAAAACTTTTAAAAAGCAGGTAACTGCATTAAATAACACTGTAAATGATCATGTTGGGGGCCCTCGATGGCTGGCGGCCTGTCCAGGGTGTCCCCTGCCTTCGCCCTATGTCAGCTGGGATAGGCTCCAGCGCCCCCGCGACCCTAATGAGGATAAGCGGTATTGAAAATGGATGGATGGATGATCATGTTGGTGGTTTGAAAACTTGTACTACAAATGTGTTGGTGCTTCATGCAGTTATACTCTCATGCATACACTCATGCATACACTGTGGTATCATAGAGACTGTTTCAGGGATATCATGCCTGTTGAGCACCAGGGGAAATGAGTGCAAAGCCATAATTACCTGTCACCCACTTCTCATGACACTATTGAGACCAACTGCAATGACCCAAGAGGCTCCGTGGTGCGGACATGTGATGCTGCCCTGTAGGTTAGAATAAATGCTAATTGGTGAGTTAGAGGTACAGGAGCAATTACTCGATGTGACTAAATGGATGGAAGACCACCCACAGCTGACATTTAATACATTGTACAGAGTATGCACACATGCATCACATTACGTATTCTTCTGGTGAGTTGTAAATGCATCCCTTTTCTACTTCCCTTTATTATTATTTTAAATATTTAATTCTGCTTTTCCTTTGAACCTATTTGGCAATTTTCTCTTGACACACATGTTTTTGTTTTTTACACAAATGCCAGAGATAATGAATCTTGACCCTATGGCTATTGGTTGGCCATATTTTATCTGGTTAATGATTAAAATCAACATAATGCATAACATCAACTGAATATTAAGAACAGCCGAGGTAAACAAAACAATGCTCCTAAAGCCTTTTTCTATGATGTCGGAGACATTTAGGGAGGAGATGCATTTAGATTTAAAGTAAAATTTAAATTGTAAAATTTGCCTTGTTTCCAGAATATATCTTTTAATGGTTTATTTTAGCAGCCTCAATGACAATGGAGATATTTCAAATAGCATTTATGGTATTAAACTACGTAGGAAGTTGAGAAACACCAGGGAGATGTTGCAGAAGCTGACGCACTGCTTAGTGTTGCTTTGTTTGAAGTCAGTTTGACCAGAAACCATTGGCATAGAGCCACTGTTCTGCATTGATTGGATTAGTTCACAGTTAGAAATAATGCACAGTGGTCGGCGGGTGACAAGTTTGAGAGCAAGCAACATCCAAAGATTATACATAATCAGAGATTCCACTGGGTATCATCTAAAGAAGTTTCTCAGGGTGGCACTGTTAAAGTGTGCTTACATTGAAACTGACATTGTCCTGTATTAACCCCCACAATCAGCATTTTTTTAAAGCAGGTTGTTGCACTTAATTCACCCTTTCTACAGCAGTAACCTGTGATTGACACCCATAGGGGTGACTAGAGATGAACTGTTGTTTGCCATAACGGTCGTTGTATAACGCCAAAATGCCACAACCGTTTAATAGTTAGTATGTGAGCATTTTCGATATAGTAAAAGACCAAGGAGTTATGTGAACTGCCGATAAGTTACACAGTTTTAGTGAAAAAAGTTTTACCGCCAATCAATATCCGCTTATGCTTACTAAACATTTGCGATGTGGAGCCTGGGCATTAAGTCTTCCTCGTTGCCGATCCCTGATAATGCCATATTGTAAAAATCGGTAGGAGGAGAGCTAGTTAACGTTAGCAGCAACTGCTAACAGCTGTTACAGCATGGTGCGTTCATGCTCCAGTAAAAAATTTAATTGGACGAAGGTAAATTGTAACATATTGTGTTCAAATATAATCGTGTAAAATGTAGTTTGGGTGAAAAACTTTAATCTATACAGTTGTTTTAAGGAGATATTGTATGAGCTATTGTAAGGAATTATGATCTGTTTAACTTCACACAAGAGTTAACGGCTTATAACATATACTAAAAACAGCCAATGCCAAGATTTGTTTATCAATACAAATACAAATTTGTATTTACTAATCATTTAAATTGTGTGTTTTAATGCAAATAAACACTACTACTTGACAACTTAAACAAAGTATAAGACATATTCTGATCAATAATCGTGAAACTGTGATATATTCCCTCTGACAATAACCGGGATGTCAAATATGTATCATGACATCCCTACAAAAGAACATATGCAAATGTAATTGTACATGTGTACCCAGAGTACTGCATGCCGGTAGCTCATCCAGCCTCTACCCACTGACCTGGATGGACCAAGTTAAACCATAACCAGCCTGTCAAGTGACTTCATTTGTATGCATCTTTGTATATAAATAATCTCCACTGTCAGGTATGGTTCCTTTCTCCCCACACAAAACAGTTATGGAAAGTGTAATATGTTTACTTCAGGGGAAGTATACTTGTGAATAATATACTTTAAAGTGAAGAGTGCCAGCAGTGTGGAGGTGTGCATTTCCCAGAAAGCAGATTGGTTGTGTCACAGATGTGGTGCAGCTGTGTCATGACTCCAGTGAAAGTGTGACAGAAATAAGCAGCAAGATATTTAGTTTTGCAGATTTTTTAACCTCAGTTTGCATCTTTTTGGAATTAAATTATACAAATGCCACACATTAGTATTAGTCAGTTTACATATGTTGTACATATATTGTTCAGGGGACATTCTGGGTTTTAAATTCTCATTTAAAAACAGTGCGTGGGATCCATACTTAAAGTATAGGGAGCAGGAAAAACGATAATGGTGTGCACCAAAAGAAAATATCAAAAAATGGATGTAAATGAGGTCCAGGTTTAACAACAGCCACACTAAATCAAATATGAACTCTCACACAGCTTGTACAGTATAATCTTATTATCATGTATCAAGTCGTTGATATAGCTTTGCTGTTAATAATAAATAATAATAATGCATTTTATTTGTAAATCACTTTTCATTAAAAAATAATTGCAAAAGAGTGCTACAGAGCCAGTAGATAGTTAAAAACAAACTATAATAGAAAATAAAATAGCTGGCACCCGGACCCTAATTAGCCATTCAACATGGAGGCCTGCAAGAAACAGTTTTCTTCAAGAATTCAAGGTTTCATTTTGTGAGTAATTGATATACAAATGGTCATTTTTTGGGTGAAGTATTTATTTTAAGTGAAATTGAATGGGTGAGCAGCATCATCAATTCACCACCTCACTATCTGTCTCTCCAATGTACCCTGTATCCAAAAGTTTTCGCACAGGTGCGCACATTCTCTTGTCAAACTTGTTTTTATAAATCACAACTGCCACTTGCCAAGTGGAGTATGTCTCTGTTTTGTGCATACGCAATGGCTATAACAAAAGATTGTTTCTCAATTTGGATCTCGCTCCTTTTTGTATTATGCTAAAGATAAATAATACAACCACTGTCCTATCTTTAGCTGTCGTTGTGCTTGCTCATTACATCTGACCCACTCCCTAGCCAATGATGTCCACTGTTGTTCTTGGTCTTGTATTAATAGAGTGGTTATGTGGAACAGTTTGTTTGTGTGCCATAGTATGTCTCTGTGTAGACGTCACTGGCTATGTGTGTGAGGCTTTTACTCACTGGTTGTCCTCACATTTTCTCAAATGGGATAAGTGTCTTTTTTTTTTCTTAGCCTGATTGGCTTTTCTCAGCACAGCTTTTGGCAGTAAAACCTCAGTCTTCTACAGCCTCTTTTTATTTGGACTGCGCTTACCCTCCACCATTTTGGTGCGAGCCCATCTCGTCTCTATTAGATATCTGTTCAGCCCACACTGCAATAAGCCTAAGTGCTGCACAGTCCATCTCCCCAACACACTGCGTAATGGCTGAGACCACTCTGGAATCTCTCCCCTCTCATCACCATGGCAACCACCAGACTCCTTGATCCTGTCTTATTCTATTCTTTATCTTCATCTATTTGCGAACTCTATGTTCATGCGAAGAGAACTTTTTTTTTTTCCTTCTCCGTTCTTACTCGTCTTCTCCCTTTTTGTCTGCTCGACTGCGAATCTCAACCAGCATGGCCCCCCAAATTGTGTTGCCTCTTCCCTAATGCTATCATTCGTTCTCCCTCTCTTGAATGTGAGAGTGCCATGATGTTTCTCTTCCGTCTGTGTCTTAGTTGCATATTCCATGTGCCTACCAACTGGGTCAGCCAAAAAAAAAAAAAAACACAGCCAGCCCTGCCGCTCGACTGGCAAAGCCTGTCTGCCTCCTCAGCATTAAGTCCCTGCAGGTGTCTAAAATAGGACAAAATGGCATGCACATAATAATTCACATAGTAATTTAGTATTCTTTTTTTTTTTATCAGTTTTGCACGTTTTCTTATTTCCATCATTGGATACATTACACTACTACTTAAGATCTAATTTTAAGTCTCAGCTGAATTATGAATACATTTGGGCAACCTATTGGTATTATTGCATAATGAAGGGGAATTTAAAACGTAAAATCAAAATAAATTGTTAATCTGTCAATCGATGGATTTATGAAGGGTTTGGTGAAACAATTAGTCATAATAAGTGAACAGAAAGTGAAGAGTAAAGGAGAAGCAGAGGGAGTCCTTCCAGCAACACAGCCTTCTCCTTCTGCATCCATCAGAGCGGATCTACAATAGCGTCTCTATCTACTCCCCCTCGACCACCCCTGCCCCCCCTCTCTCTTTCCTCCTTCCTATTAGCATAAAAGAGGCAGGTGGGGGCAGAGTAGATGAGGGTGATGAGAAGGCAGTGAAGCATGAGTGAGTCTAGTGCTTAATTGAAAAATGAGGCTCGTCCCCTTAAGTCGGGGAGTTGGCCAAATGGAAGTGTGATGACAGAGGCGGTCGACGAGTATAGACCTGGTTGAAAACCTACAACCATAATGTTCTATTTCCCCTCCACAGGCACTAATACACATTTTACTTAGGGCTATGTAACGGCCCTGTTTGTGTTTGCATCTGTAATTTAAATGGAGGGGTCGCCGGGGTTTTCGAACCTGCAAAGCTTCGATGGGATACTTTCCTTGGATGTTTGCTGTTCGCTCTGGTAAAATTAGCTTTGATTAGGAGAGAAGCACAACAGTAATTGTTTGTCAAAGAGCAATTTACATGGGTTGTTTGAATGGTTTCGATTTGATATTCTGCATCATTCAGTAGCAATATTATATTCCTGTCTTTTCTCTATTGATGTATGATGCCGTCTCACAATATTAGCAATGCAGTGTGCTATTTAGAGATTACTGTTTGGCTACAAGCAACTGTCCACATTTTTGATTAAATTAATAGCCTCCAGCATGAACAAGCCATCCTTGTGCAAGAAGAAATCAAATAACAAGTAAAACTAGCATTAAGAACATCCCGGTAAAACATTTAAACAAATCAATGGACCAGAAGTCAAAAAGGTTCAGTTCAGCTGCTAATGGCTAATGGCTAAAAATTGGACACACACTTGTGTGTCCCTGTCTGCTTTAAACAAGAAGTCGTTCCATATACAGTGTGCATGGAAAGGACGCATTGCTCCATTGTCCCATCTTTTTATTTATTTATCTCTAGCTGTTATGGAGCTCTTGCTTTGTCAATAGACATTAATTATTACCATATTATCTATTAATTAGGGATGCACTAATACAACTTTTTATCAGACCAAGTGCAAGTACATACACTTGAGTACTTGCTGTACCCATATTCTTACTAAATAAAAACATTACAGTTTTACAAACAATATGAAAGTATGGTTTAATTTCATCAGACATTAACACTCTCTAACTGTAACAAATTAAATATACAATACAATGCTGTTGCTAACATTTTAACACAAACTTTTAGCTTCAATTTTCCTTAAATATCTCATCAGTGCTTGCTGATGTCGAGTTTATGTCTTGAATGGAGAATAATTGTATCCAAGTTGACAAACTTTAGCTTATTAAATTTAATTTAAACACGTCTTAATTACTATTTAGGGCAGGGATTTCTGTATACAGAGCTATTTTATGAAACATAAATAAATCAACAGTAGTAGCTTTCCCCAGTCCAGTACATTATTCATGGTAAATATATGGTCTTAACATGCTTCATGGTATGTGTGCTCTGGCAGAAGGTCAGGGACCGGGGAAGGCCACAGACGGTGTAAATGTCAACATGGTTTGAAACAGCTGGCAGCCACATTAGGCATGGAGTTTGTTATGATACACATGTTGTTGAATAGATACTGTGGAATATCATCTATAATAGAATAAATATGTTTAAAAGCTATCTCCGACAAGCTCTGATATCATTTTCAGCTCAAACATCGCGGCCTGCTCACTCTAATTCTTTCCGGTCTAAATACTTTGACTGCTGGGCCGTTTATGAATGCATTTCATATTGTGTGTGTGTGTGTGTGTGTGTGTGCGTGCCTTTTCATCTAACGTTGGACTTCGGCACTGTAATACATTCACCAACAGGGGACTCTTTAGACAACAGGGGACATTTTAGAAGTCCCTTCATGTGCATGCTCTAAATTATGCTCAAACAATGTCTAACACCATCTTGTGATTTTTTTATTTAAATTTTAGAAGAGGTGTGTAAGTGTTTAAATCATTGTTCAGCACTGCTCTGGCTCACATACGTCCTCGTTAACGCTCCATTGTGTGAGTAGCTTGCAGACCCTTCTTTCAGACTGAAGTATGGCTGTTGAACAGGCTACTTAGTAAAGAAACCAGTCTCTTGCAAAACAAAACAGCTCAGCTTAGTGGATATCTTAAGTGTCAGGGTTGATACTGTATTAAAGTAAACCGCAGGAAAATAATATGTATTTTAGAGACATGCTTGATATCAATGCCTTTTGCTTACTGTCTTTGCGGTTTAAACCCCTGCTCTCCGGGCTGGCAAGGTTATGATGCATTTTATTTGGTGTGTGTGCATAATTCACATACAATCTACTCAGCTGTGAAGACAAAGAGGCTGATGCCTGCATGCAAGCCAGTTTCTCTCTTTCTGTCTCTTTTTCACACATTTTTAGGTAGGCAACTCATCCAGCCTCTAATAATGCTGAGTTTGAAAGGTATAACCAAAAGGGGTAGGAGATGAGTATTATTAGCATTGTCATGAAATAAATCTTAAAACAAACATTGTATTATTAATTCCACTTTTTCAGGGATATCTCAACGTATGCTCAGTTATCCCTGATTGGTCCATTTGTGGCATCCTCTATCCAACTGCTGAGGACACTAACAAATCAAATCTGCCCTATGTTGGGCAACAACAAGTATTTGTATTTTCTATTTTTACACTTTACAAAAGAGCTGTCGGTTTTTGTATTGACATGTTCTTTTTGTTTTCAGTTGTACAGGCTTCGCGGAATAAATGTGTATTCCTTTGTCCATTGGATTGGTCCTTTATCTCTGGTCATAATTTTTATGTTATATCTTATATCCACATGAGAAAAGACAATAGACCATGAGCCCACTGTATATACCAGGAACCCTGTGACTGTAACACTAATGTAATCAGCTATCATTGATATGATGCAGTCAAAGTGTCTGCCATGTAAACAGTCTATGACAGTGAGTAAGTGTTTTTTGCCAGGTACTACCGAATGGCGGAATATGAATGAGTAATGATCATCACCTCTCCCAACTCTTCTGTTTGTATTTCCAATGCCAACCATGTAAGTGTTAGATAGAGCCTTGAACAGAAACATACTGTAAGAGATTAGGGCCATGTAGCCTAAATGCCTCCAGACTTGGCCACAGTTCAGTTTTGTGTTTGCGGGCATATCAGGATTAATTTTTTGTGCACTGATGTCGACTCTCCCTTAAGTAGTGACTCACTGCTTTGTTTTCAAATAAAACAAAACGGTTTTCTTCTGTGCATTTGTCTGTCGTCAGTGACCAACCAGATCCGGTAAGTCTTGGTTCTGTATGTTGCGTCATTATACCAGGCACAGCTGTATGAATGCTGACTATACCGTGTTCACCAGTAGAGCCTAGAGAGCGAAACGGGACGATTTTTAGCTGAGCATGACCGGCAGAACAGTTTTGTATTTCTGTTTGTGTCACGTCCAGGCTAACATCTTTCACTTCACCATCGAGAAGTTGATGTATACCATAAACAAATGGGAAGATTATCCTTTTAGTTTTTTCTTTTTATTTGGTGCCCTGGAAACCGGGGCTGACCTGCCCCTCTGTGTGGAGTTTGCATGTTCTCCCTGCATCAGCATGGGTTTTCTCCGGGTTCATCCGGGAGCCTTCTCTGCATGTTGTTATGGTTCTCTATAAAACACCAGCTTCAGTACAACCTTTTAACTTGTGTTGCTGCAGTTGCTGTAATTGTTTCCACAGATCATCACAAATGCATTTTTGTTCTTTACATATTAGCCACAACACCCTAGTGTTTATGTTGGGACTGCCAATTACACACTTGCCATCACAATAGCAGAATGCCTTTCTAATGTTGTACTCGAGAATGCAGGTCCAATATAGTTGCTACATTAAGCTGCACCTGTTCCTAGCAACAAATGGTTTCCTTATTGGATGTATTTGTTTACATGCTGCAGAGAATGCCACATTGACAGGCAGAGACTGTAAGCGCAGAGACTTTGTTAATGTTGAATGGAAGTCCAACTATTGGACTTCCATTCAACATTAAAATAATGGCTGTAATTTTATTTAATGTATACACATTTCTTTGGAAAATGAGGGCTGTCTGGCACGTCCGGGTAAACAGAGCTTCCGCTCTGGCAGATTGTGGCTGTTATTGGAGTCTGGCATGGGAATCGGCCGCCATCGTGTCTAACCATTAAATGCTTCTAACACTTAATTAATGGCCGATTGTTGTGCGGCAGTTCTCCGTCAGCCTAATGAAAACTGTTTCTGCTCACACATACTTTTACATAAACTCACATACGACGCCTGGCATGCACACTGACTTTCACAAACAAACACTTTACATCAATATTCCGATATATCATGTCGATGGCTTTTGTGCCATTTACTCATAGTGCATTTGTTTTTTTTCAAGCCTTGTATTTCATCTTCACCACATTCATTTGAGATGACTATTTGAAAACAATATTGTTTTCTCGCTCTATCACTCTGAATCCTGTATTCTCCATAGATAGTCAAATGTTTTTTTGATTTGCGAACAATTTGAATAATTATTAAACACTAACTCTTAAGAATACATTAGTTTTGTAAATGTTTCTTTCCTTGCTTCATGTTATGTTAATATTTTATGCTGAATCCCACCTTTTTTGGGATTATTTTCATATTTTCTTTCTTTATTTTGCATCCTGAGTTCCCATTGCCCGACAAGTCATTGCCAGGCACATCTGCTTTGCAAAGCACAGCAAGACACACTCATTCTTTTTGGTTTCTACCATCATTCCAGCGTGCCCTCTATTTGTTTTCTGGGTGAATGGGCGGCAAGATGCGGTCTGGTCTGCGGTCAGGACAAGCTATTGTTTTGCTCTCCAGGAAAAGGAGTGGAAAACAACACTGCCACAACATAGTTGCACACAGACACATCTGCACTGAAGACATTCAAGAGCACACATTCACACAAGTGGACACAGGAGTGCACACTCAAACGTAGCATGATGCATCCGCTGTGCAGTGGAGCATGCACACAAAGGTCAACCTTCCCTGTGAACGTGGCTTCGGGTGAGTTTGTTTGCAGTGCCTTTGACTCCGTTGTTGGTTCTTTGGGTTGGTATTCGATTTTCAATTTTTCGAAGCAGTTATTGTTTTTCTATAATTTGTTGTCTCTTGTCAGACGGGTCCTCTATTTATTTTTTACGGATCGCATTCTTCTCGTTGACAGTTGGTGCATCCCTCCCCCACCCATGTATTTGTCGCTCGGAATGATCTGTTATCAAACATAAATAAATTAGTAAAGTATATATATAATATTGACACGAGATGAGATGGGCTTTATTTTTGCTTTTATTTTTTTCTAAATAAATATTTATCTTTATTATTTAAGTGAAAGTAATGTTGAAGCTATTTTTCTCGATGTATCGGACCGCAGGGATGTAATTTATGGGCGGGCAGACAGTTTCAGTTGCAAACCTTCAGATGCAGTCTGTCACCCAGCCTTAATCTGGATCCAAACTGGTTTGTTTTTTTAGTTGCAGTCTTCTTCATTGCTATTCATGTCTCCACTTTTTGTATTCATACCTCAGCAGAATTGAACATGAAAATCCCTTAATGTGTTTTCCCGGGGTTTAAATTAATTAAAAAGGATGATGGTGGTGGTGATGATGATAAATTTACGTAGGCAGCTCACCCAAGTAACATTTATGTGCAGGAACCCCCCCTCCACTGACGCTTTGCATATTTTCTGTTTCTCTGGTGTCCAAAAAAAGCAGCCCTAAAATCAATCCATGATTAGAAATGTGGAAAAAATTGTGGAAAGAAAACATGCAGTCTCCTTAGAAATGTGACCCTGTGATATGGGGATGATTGACTGAGTGCCCTCGAGCAAACAGCATCTGTGTGTGTGTGTTTTGCCTGTACGAGAGAGAGAGCGCGCGTGTGTGTGTGTGTGTGTGTGTGTGTGTGTCTGTGTGTGTGACTTTGTAACAGGCTGAACACATGTTGGTGGATCGCAGCAAAGGGAGTCTGTCCCGCTGTGGGGAAGCAGCTAGGGTGTGAGCAGTGTGACAATGGCACAACGTGACAGACAGACTGAGGCGAATACTAGGGAAGTGGGCGGGATGTTTTGACAGTGTATGTTGTGTGTGTGTGTGTGTGTGTGTGTGTGTGTGTGTGGTTGTGTGCATTTCTAAAATACACACGCATACAAAGTTGTCTGTTTTGCAGTCAGGAAGAGTAGACACTGAGGTGCTTCTCTCATGCCTGTTTTTATTTTAGCTTCTGTGAAAGGCTCTCTGTGCGCCCTCCTGTTGCCACACTGACAGACTGCACACTGGCAGGGCCTACCCTCACTGCATCCTAACAAAGAGAGAGGGAGAAAAGGGGGAGACACAAGAAAAGAGACATCAGCTGGCAGAGAGGGGTTAGCCACAGACAGAAGTGAGATGGAGATGGAAAGATAGAGTGTATGGAATATGAGATGAGGAAAATATGAATAGAGATAATGCTTTTGAAGTGTGAGGGAAAGACAGACAAGGTTGACTCTGTGATGTAATGGATTAAGCTATGAGGGAATCTTCCCTCAAAAGTAGAACAGAGGAACTCAAGGAACGCCACATTTGCTGCACTGCTACTCATGCACAGCGCTCATCCTCTCAAGTCATGCATTTTTTAGTCAGTAAGCTCATCTTCCCAAAAAGCACTAGGAAACCAAACTGCTCTCCCTTCTCCTCTGACACTCACACTTCATTATTGGGTTTTGACCGCATGAAATGTCACACAAAACACTTCCTCCCCTTTACCTGTTCTGTTTGACTTCCTCAAAAGGTTGCACATGTTGATATTCCTCCACTGCTTATGTGTACCAGTCTTGCACACAAATTCTGCCACTTTATGAAAGCGTGTAATTAAGTGCCTTGGTTGGCCTCTTGTAAATGTCATCTGTTCAGTCCTCTGGATCGTAGACTTTGATTTAGCCTAATTAATTCCACCCTTAGTTATTAACCCTCAGCAGCGAGCGGGTGATGGTTTTACTTTTTCGCATCTGTGGCCCCTTTTCAGTGAGGGGTATATATTATATTTGTCAGTATGTATACGATGTGCACACTATCTTTACTAACAATAAGGGGAGTCATGACTGGTCTTTTAACTAGTTTGACTAGTTAATCTTTTAGTGTTCTCCTTTTTCTTTTTTCATGCTAATGTAGCGGAGCGAGACCAGGTTCTGTTAAATCAGGTAGATGATGCTGTTTTACCCTTTTTGTTCTCTGTGAAGTTAGCTGGAAGTGATGTATAGTAGCCCCGGTGTGTTTTATGGAGAGTGAGCACTCTGCCGGATTGTTCATTTAATATATATACATAACTTTTAAATGCTACTTAGCTAGTCATTTATGGGTTAATAAAGTGATTTAGGAGGCAATTTGGCCTTGTGTGCTGTCATTAATCTGGCCTAACACACCCTTTTTTCCAGTCATAGGTAATCAGCAATCAGCAGTTTTAGCCAGCAGCCATTGATTTTGAAAAGGCCATCGACATTGGTTGACTTACTCTTTGAGTTGAACAACAAGTATTTGTCTCTTCTTGTTGACCATTCATCTCTGAACTTTACTTCTACTCCATACTTCCATTCTCATACTTTCGTTAGCTCTATCTGTCTTGCCCTCCCTAACCGTACTTTTTATCCCTCTCTCCCAGCCTCTATCTCTCATCAGGATTAGCCTCCTTTGCTTGTTAGCGTGCTGACTCTTTCTCTCCCTCTCTCCCACGTTTGTCTCTTCATACAATCCCTGTTTTGTGTGGATTAGTGCCCGTATTGTCCTCGGATTAGGGTGTCATTGTTTCTGAGCTGGGATGCGGTAGGAACTTGCTTCTAAATATGCGTATGAGTGTGCGTGTGTACAGTATATGCAAATGTATATCCCCACTTGAGACCAAGGTGATGAATCTGCTTTTGTAAATGCAGCATTTTTTACAACATGCAAGCAGCACAAAGTAGGGTGCTTTGTAGTGCCTGATGGAAAGCTGACTTATGTGCTTTGTCTTCTTCACTGCCAAGAGTATGTGCGAGGTGTAAGCAATATGGTTGATAAAACCTGGAGCAAATTAGTGTCCACTTATGTATTGGTAATTGAAGGTCAGACTGACGGGGAAAGGAGCCCTTGAGGGTGCAAGGAAGCGGAGTTGTGATGGCATTGTCATGTTTTAATGTCATGTTCAGTCACTCATCACAGACAGGAAGAGAGGGAGAGAGTATAACACTATTAAAGGAGGTAGCTGTATTGATCGCTTAGCGGGGGTTTCGCGTTAGCTCGGTGTGACAGAGACTCTCAGCAGGTGGGAGGAAGCAGGGGTCTGCGGGTATGCTGTGACTATCGAGATGCGCAACAAATTCCAGGCGTTATCATATCAGACGTCTCATCTATTGTTTGTTACAGTATGGGATTTATTGGCTTATTTCTCCTCTCTTGCGCGTATTGATCCAGAAAATGTTCAGCTGTTGTAGTTCAAAGTTATTAAGAAAGAGTGTATTGGCCGTCCTATCTTTTGTGTCAGGTATTTGTACCTCTCCCCCCCCCCCCCCCAACTGCTTCTACCCTATTAGTGTGATTGGTATTCAGCTTTTAACAGCCTAAAGTGTATTTACTGATGACTCAAGTATAGGCAACTTTAATAAAACCTACATTTATCATGAAGCAGTAGTGTACTCTAATACATCATTAAGATTGCCTTGGATGCATGTTATCATCCATGATTAATATACCCCGTCACAGTTATGAACAGTTAGCATTGCATTATTTTCCATTGATTTAATTGATATCAACCTAGCTCCTATCTTTAATCATTTCTCTGTTTACTAGGCTGCTCTAATGTGCAGCCATTCCTCAGGCCAGATGCCTCCACTCATCCCATTCAGGCCTCATCGACCGTTGAGTATTCACTTGTTAGCCACCTAAATGATAAAGGTCATGTTTAATGTCTCTTTTAAGTTGTGTCTGTAGTCGAAGCTTTGTTGACTAAGTCTTTTTTTTTGTTCGATGTCATTTTAATCTGTCAATGTGCAAATATAATTTAATAACCAATGTTGTTAATATACATATATGATTGAAGTCATGGTCAGTGGGTAGAGGATTGCTGATTGTTCTGTATCGGATTGTGAGTAAATCCGTCTATACTGTGATGAACTGCAGTGCTGAATATGGGCTACTGGATTAGCAGGTCCGTCTTTCAATCAAAGGATCGGCGGTTCGATCCCCGCCTGTGCTAGCCCTAGTCGATGTGTCCTTGAGCAAGACACTTAACCCTGAATTGCTCCCCATAGCTGTGTCTACGGTTTATGATTGTAAGTCGCTTTGGATAAAAGTGTCGGCTAAATGAAATGTAATGCTGAATCACTGCGATTATTCTGGGCAACATCCTTGGTAATTAATTACAATAAGTGTCTAAATAAGTTAGTTGTTTTGAAGGTTGTGCTTCCACCAACGTTACTGTCTGTGCTTCTGCGTGTGCCATGTAAAACATCATGTGGCAAATGTGACCAGCAAAAACATCGGAAATATGAAACTGACAGGCATGGTTGATAGGCAGCTGATTGATCAGTGCTTCTCTAAACATAAGCCGGAAAACTGCATAATATTATTCCCTCAACACAATCACATGGGTCAACTTTGTTTGTTCTACTTCTTTACTTATAGAGAATGTTTGCTCTACTCAGTTGTATTTCCACTGTTTTGGCACTGCCAGCAAAGTAAAAGCCCCGGCCACTTAATATAATATAATATAATATAATATAATATAGGGTTGATTTACTAGGAAGAGGAGAGACAACCGGAAGGGACCATGGAGAAATAAACCTCGCTGCTCAGACTGCTTGGAAGGAGATACATATCGCCACAGGTTACACAGAAACTGGGCTTTTAGTTGATTTGTGTTTACCCTGGTGTTGATGTGTGTCCCTCTCTGTGTGTCTCACTGCCTGCCTCCATGTGTGCTTGACAAGCTCTTGCTCAAGCTCTTGGTGCCAACTCTCCGTCACTGAAGCGTAAAGTGGAGGCACACCTGTTTGTTTTGTGTTTGTCTCTTACCCATCATTTGGCATTGCTACCTGCTCCATTTGAGGCCTTAATTCACAGTTGAAATTCAGCGTAATGAGGCAAAAGACTGCTGAGGTGTTCTGCCAAAGGGAGGAGCTGGTGGATGTTTTTGGGCGAGCGATCTTTGTCAGAGTGGGTGGGGAGTAAAATTGGCATCTTTTGTGAAAGATGAGAGTGGAGGTGTTCCTTAATACTCTGAATGCACAGTTGTGTACCGCTTGCATGCATTTTGAGGTACAAATTGCATGGTTATGTGCTTTACTTGGATCACCTCCAAATACCACTGGATCTATCTGCAGCATTGAGCTCTGAGCTTTCTTTTCAGATTTGTATGTGTGTACATTTCCACCACCGCTCAATTTGATTGTTTTTTACCTTACAGACCAAAGTTATTGATGTCTTTTTAAAAATATTTACCTTTTTTTCTTTAGGACTCTCTCTATTGTTAAGGCCGAGTTGCAGTATACCATATATATCTCGATATTTCCTCAAAAATTAACCTTTTAATGCATATGCTCAGTGTAATCATTCCAGTGAACTAATCTGCATTTAGAGGGAAAACAGCTGGTGTATTACATTTTAGTGGGCTTTCATTTTGAAATGTCACATCACAATGTCCTGATATTGTCAACGTGACACTCTGAGGTGGCCTGCTATCATTTTGTGTAAATGGTCTTTTAAATAGGAGGTTTCACTCTGACACGCTGAGGTGATGCATTGTCATGTAATGTCATCACAAAATATGGAGCATTACAATTGTATAAATATTTACTATATGAAGATAAAGTGGAGCAGTGGCATCCTGAGCAGAGAATAAAGTCACTATATGTGTGTGTGTGTGTGTGTGTGTGTGTGTGTGTGTGGAAACTCAGCTTCTCTGTGCTTTCTTTATGTCGCTGGTCAGCCCACACCTGCATATTCGTCCATGAACGTCTGTTCAGTTAACTGGGGGACTGAGAGCTGCAGGAGGCAGCTGGGGCGGGGTCTAGTCTTTGGCCTCGCTGCCTCAGTGGCCAGGGCTGAAGCCTTGGCAGGTCTACCTTGACATGCGACAGCTTAGCCAGGACAAGGTTATTTTGACTTTGCTTTTGTGTTGACGGGTCTTCAATCTATACATGCAGTAAATCAAAGAGGCCCGTAGAAGAAAGTGAGAGAACTAAAACGCCGACATGAGAATCTTTACAGGTGAATGTGAACATTTTTTACTCGATGTTTGTCGATAGTCATTTACTACATCCCATCTGGAACATGCCGCAATACAAAGAGTGAATATCTGATATATTACCCACCCTGATTTCCTTATAATCCCTACGTGAAAAGGAAACATAAAGGATAGAGCAAACATTGACTATAGGATGTTCCATCTCCTGGGAACCATACCCCACCAGAAGGTCTGGAATCAAAAGAAGAGCTTAGCTTGGGGAATACATGGTGGAATTTGAAGGAATCAAGGAAGCAGTAATACCAGGAAGCATCTTGTTTCGAAGTATTGAGATCAATGATGATCTTTATCAGAATGTCCACCATTCTTTACATTATCTGTGCGATTTATACATTTATATTGGTCATGAATCAACAGCTTATAGATGCAGTGAAGAGGTGCTTTTCTTTACCAGATCTTTGGTACAGGGCACTCAGCCAGTCGGAGCCAATAAAAGCAAGTACACAATCTTTTATGGAGGTCAGATAAAGTCCAACTGAAATCACATTTACTGACATTTGACAATTGTCAACTACTCCATATTCAGTGTACTCTACAGCAGTCATTACCGGAGACTGGGTCAGGAGCCACAGGTGGGATGCAGGAGACTTCACTTCAATATAATAAATATGTTTGCAGAATTTCTTCCATGGTCTTTGATTTTAACATTTATATCTGCAGTAATCCTTTGAGCCACATGAGGGAGTCTGAATGTTCATATATTTCTGCTAATTGTAGTCGATTTATAACATGTAATCTAGTGTCTAGTGTTTGTTTTAGAAAAGAAAACGAGAGCATGTTTACTTCGCCTAAATGTGTATTTTTTAACTGATAAGAGGAACTCATCTCAGCTTGTGGGGAACCTCGGATTTTCTTGCCAAGGCTTACACTAGAGCAGGTGACAGGGAAGAGAGAGAGTTCAAGAAAGTGAGTGGACCGTAGAAATTTAGTGGAAAAGCCAAGGTTAAATAAAGATATTGATTAATCATCCCATCAAGCCACTGGCACTCTATTCTCTGCACCAGTCGGATAAGTAAACTGAATTGACAAGTGAGACGCCTTTAATGGGATTTCAGTCTGAATTGGCATTTGACCTGAACAGGTGAGGAATTCTTCTCCATGATTGTCAGGAGGTGGCTTAGTCTTCTTATATGTATATGATAAAGACTTTAGCTCATTATTCTAGTTATGTGACGTATGAAATGACAGAATAAACGTGCAAATAGTGAGTGGAAGACAACCAGGATAGTCATGAGCACATGGTCAACTGGACTATGTTGGAGGATGTACAGGTTTACGTCATTCTAAGAGAAGAGGTGCGCTTGTTTTCTCATACTCCCTACAAACCTGCATGTTTACGCATCGACACGTCCCCTTCCACAAAGTCCTCTCTGGTGAGCCTTTACTGTTTCCAAGGCAACCTGCAGAGCGGGCATGAGAGGATTGGCTGAGGGATGGGGGGAAAGCAAGACAAAATGCAGGAAAACAAGATAACCCGGTAGAAGGCGTTTAGTTTCACTAAGTTCAGAATCTACTGCATCTGTGTACCTTCAAGACAAAGGATTTCAAGCCATCAGCTGACCCTGCGATAAACTTCTGGCTATTAAGCAAAGCAGTTTGTGTTCACATATAATCTTCTCAATTTTTGGATAAACGTGTCTGGGTGCACCTGTGTACTTGAGCTTGCAGGTGTGGCCACAGGATTTCTGTGATTTATGTTTGAACGAGTAATGTCAGTGGAGAGATAAGCCAGAAAAGCCACAGGGATTTGGATGTTTCAAGCCAGCCAGAATCAAGGCTGTACACAGATGTGTTGATCTCTCTTTCCAGCAGCCCCAGCCCTGTCTCTCATCTGTCTTCTGGCTTCCTTTCTCATGCTCCCTGATCCCTCTTAGTTTAGTCTCATATATAGTGAATGGCTGCTGAATGGCACATTATTCCGTTTTGCAGACATTGTCGGTAGTCATAAATTCTGTATGAGCTCTTTCACACCTCAGCGCCTCCCACATAGCAACTGGCCCTTTTACTGCACCTGCTGTTGCGTGCGTGGGAAATGAGGATATCTAGAGTTCATTCCAGGCTGTTTTTGTATGCATGTTTATGTGTGTATGTCTGATTGTCTGTGTACCGAGGTTCAAACCCTCTTTCTCCCTCTAGAAGTTCTCCTGTTGTCAAGTTAGAGAAGCTTTATATATACAACATCAGATGGGGATTTTCAAAGCTGCATCTCAAACCCCAACCATTTAGGCAACGATACGCAGTACACTCAGGTACGTATGTACTTTTACAGACATAGAAAGACACTCAAATGTGTTTACACTCCACAAATTTGATGAGGGGCTTCCCTAAATGCGTATCTAAATCTAAAATGGTTGGACTAAGTGTTTGTTTCCACTACCTTAAAATATTTTAGAAAATGAGCATTACAGGAAAGTAGTGCTAAAGAGATCCCAACACAGTCATTTTGATAAGCTCTCACATTTATAGTCTCAAAAACAATACAGCTCACTTATAGATTAAATAGGGACGGAAACACTGTGACAACAATGAGGCCTTGGGCATTTGATTTCATTCATCATTATATAAGATGAAATCCCCATCTATTTGAAATATACTTCACAATTTCAATCAGCTATCCCTCAAGATTGATGCCAGAAAGGGCTGATGATTGCACCATGGTTTTTTTAACACCATGCACTTTGTTCTGTCAGCATTTAAAAGGTAACCTGTGGCATTATGGACCTCATAACCACTATGGAGCAGTTTTTATATGTGTGGGTCCCCATTTTCCTTGCCTCATGTGCACATGGGTGATGGGATACCCTTTATGTTCAATGGTGTCACATTAATTCACTGATCTATAGGTGGCTGTAATGAGCCAAGATGTGATGCAATGTGACAACAAAGGCAGGAAACAAGAACACCGCTTGCTAACAAACATGGAAATTCGTCACTTTTGCTTGTTATCAAGAAAACTCTATAGGGGACCTTTAATTGACAGAAGTATTACATATTTTGAGAGAAGTTGTGAAATGCAGATACACACCCACTCGCACATGCGCACTCTCAACCATAGGATGCGATCTATTTCTTGGATCTAAAGGAGAGCTGATTTCTGCATTCCTTAGCTTCTCTAACCAGAAGTGATGGGAGTTGCCAGCCTTTGTTCAGCCCATGTGTAAGGAACAGGAGGCATTGATTGAATTGCTGCTTGACAAAGCAGAAACTGCTTATTGAGCTAATGCACCTATGTGTTGGGATCGATATTGCAATGTCACTTCCAAATGCACAGCTGGAAGACGTGAGAAAAGGAAGAAGCCCAAGAAAAGGCACGGAAAGAGGCAAGAAATCAGAAAGACAGATGGGAAAGAGTGATGTACAGTAGGAACATAAATACCTAGCTAGGTAAACATCCAGTATGTAGGCTTACCTTTCTTAAAGTCCCACCAGCATGTGAGTCAATGTATGGTCATGTCATGTCTTGTCCTACTTTCCTATGTTGGGAACTGAGTCTGGGTTAGATGCTGCAGTGTAGCATCTTTCTATTGATGACCTATTTTCTCCCTGAGCTGCATCTTCATAGCTGTCCAATACATTCAAGACAGGGACGGTGGATCAACTGTATTAAAATAGGTTTGTCTCTCCAACTGTCATTTCCACATTTTCCTCTGTAGCTCACAGACTTTATCTCTGTCTTTAATACTCCTTTTTCTTGCCCTTTCCCTAACCTTACTTTATTACTTCTGATTTACTTCAGGGACTTGGTTCCTCCTTCAACTTGTCTTATAACTTAAGAGTCACAATACATAATAATAAATCTGCTCTTGAACATCAAGATGGAAAGACTTCTTTATATAAAACCTTTTGGTACAAAGTGCTAAGAAATTAATGATCTCTTTATTTTGCAGCATAAGCTGCTTCTTTTGACAAATGGCTTTTACAATATGCAAGGGTATACTACTACTATTCCCTTTTCCTAAAGAGAGGGTGACAAATTGTGGAACAGGCTTAAGAAGACTTAATGGGGTCAAAGGTCATCCCACAGGAGATGATCTTCAAACATTCTCCTTCTCCATTGTCCTAGCAGCCAGGAATGAGCGAGTATGAATCTAGATTGGAAGGAATACAGAAATGGATGGTGTGATGGATGGCATGGTTCCTTGCTCTCAGTGTGTACGTGTGCGCACACATGGTTTGTTCACACTTGAGCGTGTTCATCCGCTTCTACTGTGGGCCAGTGTGCGCCGTAGAGAGTAATGCATTGATGGACGAGGAACATCCTTTGCTATTTCAGCAGTGGAAGAGCTTAAAGCCTTCGGGCCCCCGGGGATGTCAGTCTCCCATTTTGACTTATGGACCTGCCATGACAAACACCCAAGGGCTGATGTTGAGGGTTTGACTGGAGGGGGTTGAGATATAATAGTCCACGTGATGATGACAGAAGACAGAGCCCCTGGAAGAAAACCCACCTCTCTGTTCTAAAACACAAGGCCGTAAAGCTTGCAGAATAATTTGTGGAATAATTCTGATGTATGAAAGTGTGGGCAGGGGAGGAAATTAATGAAGAATAATGTGAAGTCATCTCGCAAATATTTGAAATTGTTTTCTCATTATTTCTCTTATGCTTCTCTCTGTTTGTGTGTGTGTGTGTCTGTCTTTCTTCCTCTCCATCTCCCTTTTCATATCTGTTTATAATTTTGTCTGCAGAAACAAATAGAATATAGTTTGATAAATGAGTTTAAAGCACACAGTGCAAAGAAAAATCTTATTATTATTGTGATACACACCTGCCTTGGATTTGTGGTTATAAATATCTAGCTCTCAGCAGGTTTTCCTGCTTTATTGTATTTAAAAGAGAGACATTACCTTTTGTACTTTTATTGTATTTTTGACTGCATAAAAGTTCTACCACTATCAAGTCAGTTTTGGAGGTTAAATAATTACCATAACAAAAACCGGAAAGCAAGAAATTAGAATTCTCAGGTCTATTGTGCACGAGTGTCGCTGCCTCGATGCACTTTATCTATATTGATATATATATACTCTCAATGTTTTTTACTCCTGATGTTTATTGGTGACAGATACATTCCCATTGTTGGAATAAAGAGAGTATGGACTCTCAAGGCAGGTTAAACAAGTATTTGCCGCCTCGGTGCTCCAGCCATAGCACTTGTTTGGGGATTGCCCCTGTAATGGCAATTTTAAACTTAATTTACTGCACAAACTAATAACCTGAAATAGAGAGTGGGATCAGAAAATCACACACACAGACAAACGCTCACATACATGTAAAAACATACACATCTACAGTCTGACAGTGCCGTGCTCTCAATCAGTTCTGATGCAATGAGGCTTTTCTTTCTTACACACACACATATGTTCCCCTGTCATTATTCAGTCATTTTCTCACAGCGGATGTTTTGACTTATCATAGTAGGAAAAGCACAGGTGGAACTAATATCATTAATGATGGCTCCATTCCATTTAGGCGTGCCAGTAATCCATGCCGATAAGACTGCATGTACATATCAAGGTTCCCGACACTGGCACAAGTCAAAACGTCTGCTGTGACAAAGTTATCTATTCCTGCGTCTCACTCCAACCTTCCATCTGAAATGACCCTCCTCCTCTTCAATCTCTTAAAGTTTTCTCAGGCTCAAATCTTAGTGACACAAGAGCAACGTTGATCGAGCCTTACATGGTCCTAACCGCACGGACGATGCCGTTACCAGCCATGCAGAGCCCCCTGTTGCCATGCCGCATCCTGAGGCCCAGTCGCTAATACTGGATGCTAATCAGACAGAGTCCTTGTGTATATGGTAATGTGGTAGTGATGGAGGGGAAGCTGCAATAAGATGGCCTTGGCTGGTCAAAATAAAGGCTATGGCACAGTGGAGCCTGAAAGTGACAAGTCAGTCAGTCATCAGTGTATAGCGTCATCGGATAGGCTAGTACCCAAGTAGTAACCAGGTACTGCAAGATGAATCAGCATTGAATCATTAAGTGCCCATTCCTTGATGTCTGAGCAGGTGTTCTACCTTCAATGATGGAAAACAGCTGCTGTGAAATCACTGGTTGTGATTTATCTAGAAGTCCTGCCCTACAGAGTCACTGCTGATTTTACCCTTGAAGAGGTTCGTCAGAAAAAGTAGGGAATATGCGTGACGAGAAGAATTTGGTTGATATGTTTTGCCAACAATGCTGAAACGGGGTTTCAGCATTTGCTTTAGGCATCTTTGTCATCTGCAAACCCCTCAAAACGCCATCTTTAACTTCCAAATATGAAACCACAGCAAAAGTAACCTTTGTGAGGGACACACACACACACACACACACACACACACATTCACGTCTATATCTACATCCACAATAAAGCACTTAGCGGTCATGTTTGTGGTCTGATGGTGGAATGGTCTCAAACTGTTTACATTCTATTTATTTACCAGACATTTAATTCCACAGCTGAAGTCCGTTGGAATGGAACACTGGATAAAATGATTGAGCCGTCCTTGTTAGACCTTGCTGGCTAAGTAAAGTCTTAACTTACCGGGCTAGAAATGGGAAAAGATAAAGAAACAAAACAAACATGAAATGAACTCTGCTTTAAAGCCTTTTGTGTGTGGCGCACATGAAAAGGAAAAGATACAAAAAGGACTATTGCGAAGACGACGTTGCGCATCTTAATGTGTCATTTAGTTTGGCTTATCTTAAAACAAATGAAAAACTCAAAGGGCTGTATTTTGTGTTAAGATTAAAATTGGATCCCAACAGAGTGCATCATAAAAACTATTTTGTTGTACATTATGAAGCTAGAGCCATCCGAGAAAAGCCAAGTGTGCATTGAGTTTGATGTTGAGGTGCCGGTAAGCTGTGTTGTTGTATAGGAGCCATTCTGTCCTCTCCGGAGTCCAGTCCAGTTCCTGTGGAGAGACTGAGTCTCATCCAAAGGCCAGCACATGTTCTGGCCAGCTCCCTCACTGTGTGGGAGTGTGTGACAAGGACCGGGGCTGTAAACTGAATGACGTGTGCGTGTGTTAGAGAACAATGGATTTTTGATCATGGCAGGTTTATTCTTACTCTAAGGATTCATTGTATGACGCAGCATGAACAAAACCATCTGCTAACTACACACCAATATAGTATTTTTAGCAGATGTACTCATATCTACTGTATGTCACCGAAGAGAAAAGAAGCTCCAATCGCAGGTTTTTAACCACAAGACTGAAGCAAAAAGGTTCAGGAGCAAGTGACTGAACTTCCTTTGAACCTGATTTGCATAATAATACACAATTAGACAAGGTTCTGTCAATACTGGGCTACTTTATTTGCATGCAGGTACCTGATTGGACAAGCCAAGATGGTCCACATGGCATCCATGAGCGGTATTTATATTTAGCTTTTAGGATGTTTTAATTATGTGAAGTGTCTTTGAGTATTATGAAAAGCGCTATATAAATTAAATGCATTATTATTATTATTATTCTATAGTTATTTGAAGCGCTTCAGGGAGAAATTAATTTAAATACAAGGTCTTCAGTAGATATACAGTGTTTTGAACAAATAGTGTTGTGTGACATATCTTGGTAACTTTACATACTGTCCGAGTTTCCATAACCATGTTTGGTTTGTGGCACTGCATCAGCACTTTGTGTGATTATATATGTGGGGGCCATTGATTGTCACCACCAGACTCTTTCTGTACTTTCCCCCTGATTTTCTGGCTCTTGCTGGTACTAACACGACACAGTGCCATAGACTGCCTCATTAACTGTCTATTCTCTCTCTCTCTCTCTAGCTTTGCCCAGCTACACTTGTGGTAATCCTGGACAGCTGCTCAATGGCCACCAGCAAGGGTCCACGTTCAACATTGGGGACAAAATCCGCTACAGCTGCAGCCCCGGCTATGTGCTGGAGGGTCACACCACCCTGTCCTGCCTTGCCACTTCAGCGGGTACTGCTGCCTGGGATTTCCCCCTTCCCTACTGCAGAGGTATGTTGGAGGAACAGTGGAAACTTGTCAACCAGAACAACTCTTCAGGCTAAATCTGGAATACCTATTGTCCACAATGTAAATGTCTGAATCACATCTCATTCAAACTCAGAGATATGCCACAGGTAATATTTAATTAATAACTAAAGTTATTTAAAAATAATAAATAACGATACAACACAGGGAGGTTATTTTGGCATCAACTGTAAAGCTGGATTATAGGGTTATACCAACTAGCAGCGAAATGGCTGGTCCAAATGTCCTAATGAACATCCACCAAGGTATTGCTTCCATCATTTAAAAAAGAAACATTAAACATGAGATTTTAGCCATTAACTCTAGGAAAAACTTAAAAATCATATTGTAAATGACAACATTGTTTTTTTTTTTTTTTAAAGGTGGAGTAATCAACCTTTTTATACATAGTGTTTTTTATTACACAATTGATAAAACCCATCCCCCAGCCCACACACACTCGCTTGTATTTACACATGCCGTCACATGACTTGAAGAAATATTTTCATGTGGTTATACGAACATCTTATTTATCATGACAGGGCCTCATGTGTTAGCTCCCAGTGGGGTGCTTGTGCCAGTTGTCCTCTCCTCACAGTTAGCAAGCAGCCCCGGGGCAGCGACACCTGCCAGTGTGTGTTGGTTCACTGCAGGCAAATGTGATGCTGTTACCTCGTGTACATCATTTTTCAGGATTTTTGCTTTGCAAAAAAAAAGAAAACATTCTCGCATTTAAAATGCCAACCGCATATCATATACATGACAGTTTGCATGTGTATGTCTATTTGCTGAGTCCATGTGGCCAATGGTTTATATCATTGTGCCTGCTGAGCAGAGGCGCTGAGACAAAGTGCCATCTGCAACCAGGCTGGGAGTCAGGAAGCCCACATGGGGGCCCACATGGCTGGGCACCACTCGCCAGCACAGTCCCCACCTACCCACTCACATGCAGACACATGCACATGCCTTTACTACACATCCAAATGTGAATTTGTGTGCACATTTTGCGATCAGTCTTTTCTGTAATTTCTTACATTTTATGTACAATAGTGAAGAACTCTCTCCCTCTTTTGTTCTCCCATAATTCATTAACAATTTGCTGTGCAGATCTAAACTAAGCTCTTTTATTCTCCTCCCCCATGCCCACCCAGGCTCCTAAAAGGGAAGAAAAAAGCTCATGTACTAAAGGATGTGATTATGTTACCTGTTCGGCAGAAATTACATGCCAACACATTTTAGAAACATGTCGTTTTCCCTGTGATTAATTGTGGTGTCCCAGCGCCACACAAACGTCTACCTGTACACCTAAGTGCCCCGTCATAATGCATAAGTATATAATTATTGTCAGCCTAATTATAGAGCCTTTCCATATGTGTAAAAGCAGAACTGACACTGTACTTTGAGAGCATGGTGGGGTGCATTTTGGCACAGTCACCATTCTGAACTCCGGAGTGTGCAAACGTGCCGGCACTGCCGAGCCATAGAATGATAACGGATAATGTTTTACGTATCCTGTCTTATACTCATCAATTTGTTCTCTTAGCTATGATCCTAAAAACTACATCACTATTCATGAGGATACTTAGACGTGATTAAACATCACTCTTTTATCCAGCTCCTGACGCTCTCTCTTAACCCCGAAGCATTTCTTTTCAGAACAAGTCTTCCTACTGACACGTTCTAAATGCCACTGCCTATAACTACAGTACCACACACACACACACACACACACACACACACACTCCACACACACACACACAACACTCACACACACACACACTACACACACACACACACACACACACACACACACACACACACACACACACACACACACACACGTATCCATCCATCTATTTATCTTTGGTTTGTGCACATGCTTTATTTATACTATTACAAAGGCACTCTGATTTTTAGTGGTATTGTGCCACATTTAGTTGTCCCATTTAAAATCCCAGATATAGTTTTCAAGCTTTTGCTGTGTGAATGTTTGGTCCATATAAAAATGCCTTTTTTGACGGCATGAATATTTTTTTAGTTAGCATGCATTGCTTATGCTTCCACATATATATTGGTTGCCATGACACTCAGAGGAATTGAACCAGCTCCTTGCACTTTATGGAAAACAATGAAATCCTAAGTGACAGCCTGAAAATATCTACTGTTCAACCATGAGAAACATTTTATATCTACAAAATATTGGTACAATTTGATAAAGTTGCACACCTTAAATTTTGCAATTTTCTTTTGGTTTCACGCGGTCCATGGTTGAGCCATTTATTTTTTTTATTGTCGTAGAGCACTTGCATTGGCAACATCAGCCAAAAAATGGAGCAACAGAGAGAGTCCAGGTGAAGGGGAGCATCAGAGACTTCCCTTCAAGTGTGAAGAAACTGTCTTGTGTGGAATATCAATGCACTTCCTCATCCTTTTGTCCGTCTACTTTCTACTTCCTGTCACTCCCACTGCAATAATCACCTGTCACCCCTCTCGCCATCTCTCTTTCCTCATTGTCCACCCTCCCTCTGCACTTTTGTCTCGCCCATCCTTGCTTGTCACCTGTCATCCTCTTCATCCCCTTCTTCTTGCCCTTCTGCCGTGGTTTCCCTCCTATTCAAGTTCACACCTCACAAGTTTTCGCTCGTCCGTACACTCGCTTGCCCTCCCTTTGGGGGGTTTGCCGTGGTGACAGGTAGGATGGATGATAGACAGGGCCTGGCGCCTCTGAGCTCCTCCACCCCCCCTTTGAAACTTCTCACACACAGCTAGCGGGACACAGATGAATCCCACACCACCCCCAGCACAGAGGCGCACCAATATACACATATTACTTCTGGAACAGTAATAGTTCAGAAGTGTCTAATTTTTTTCATTGGCACATACTGTAGTAAAGCATGCACACAATATTGTAATGTTTGTATTTCCTCAAATTCCAAGCAGGAATTGGAATGCAGATATCTCATGATAGATACTCGTTCAAAGCCGCAATTAACATATTAGTATCTTAGAAGGGGAGTTATCCTGGCAACGCATTAAATGCATGCTTTGTTATTCAATGTTCTATTTAAAGCAGTGTTAAGGATGGAAGAGTTGTGTTGATTTACATAAATCTAAATGAATCAGACTTTAATCACTCCATTGCATTAGGTTGCATCACACACTCTACCCTGCTCTGTACTGATGGTAAACACTCGAGGGCATTTTGAAATCCGGTGGTTGGTGTCTCTCTGGCCTATGGCAAAGATTGCAGACAAAGGAACAATATGCTTTAAGTCATTGCACATTGTCATGCCCCTGAAATTAAATCTGCACTTTGGCTAGTGGCAAAAAGATAATTTGTGGCCATAACAGAAATGATAAATAATACATGTTTATAAAGCAGAAAAAGGATCCTGGTAAAAGTTCAATTAATTAAATAAGCCTCTGTGACATAGTTTGGAAGACTTATCTCGTTGGATCATTACTACTCCCTCATCCGTATCATCAGTCATCAGCATAATCTGACATCTTGATATGTTCTCAGAGTGGTTTATAAGCTTGATAATAATTGAGCTTTATCTGTATCTGTTAAATTCAATTATTCTTTTGACATTGTGATGCTTTTATTGTCCATAAACAGACATTGTATTTATGTTTGGAAATGATACAAAATGATACACTGTCATAACATAATGTGCCTATGTCCTAACGTAACATTAAGTGTTCATTTAATCCATTGCATGTTATAGTTGGGCCACTTTTGTACTGATTATATCTACGCTTACAATAGCCAGTTAGAATTTAATATGACTGCTTATGGGTCGAACCTGACCTTTTAGCTGCAGTTAAGCTGCAGGTTGTGATTATTAGCCTTTTACTACCTCGCCTCTACTACTGCTTGTATTTGTCTACACGTCTTCAGTTATCTCTGCACCACAGGTCTGTGATTATATTTGTTCACATTTCCCTCCATTGCATAGCTTTTCAGCACTTCCTCTCTCCTGTGCTCCCTGCAGCAGACGATGGGTGTGGCGGGACACTGCGGGGTCAGAGCGGGGTGATCACCACCCCCAATTACCCAGCTGAGTACAACAACAATGCTGACTGCACCTGGACTGTGCTGGCCGAGCCAGGAGACACCATTGCCCTGGTCTTCTCTGACTTTCAGCTGGAGAACGACTATGACCTGCTCGAGGTCAGCGGCACTGATGGCTCTTCACAGTGGTGAGTCGTCAATCTCTTGCACTTTTGTCTGGAGAGCAAGCTGAGGTTGGAACAGTAAGGGAAGGGAAGTCCACTGGTACACCACCTGTCGACAGGCACTTTTGCAGAATAAGGAGATGGGCTGGTTGAAGTACGATTGGAAGTGGATGGGTGTTGCCTAGGTTCATTAAAGTGACTATCTAGATGCATAGATGTCTGAGATGTCTCTGGGGAATAGCAGAGGAGCAGGCATTGATTCAAACATTAAGGTAATAAATGATAGTACTGCTATCGGTAGTGAAAATAATATCCATCCATCCATCCATTTTCAATACCGCTTATCCTCATTAGGGTCGCGGGGGCGCTGGAGCCTATCCCAGCTGACATAGGGCGAAGGCAGGGGACACCCTGGACAGGCCGCCAGTCCATCGAGGGCTGAAAATAATATATAGAAGGATATAGTATTTATTTGATCTAATTCTCCATCCTTTACCCTTTGGGGGTGTATTATGTCGTCTTTGGTTTCAAAGTGTAATTTGAACACTCAATCTTGGTCACGCACCCTCACTCATTCTCTCAATAACTCTCACACAAACACACATGCTCAGCTCTAATGATGAAGAGGTAGGATATCGTGGTGTCAGTGTGGGTCTCTCACCATCTGTGGCAGCTCCTCCTCTGTCTGACAACTCTCTCAGCTCAGGAAGTAATTAGTGAGCTTGATCACCACCGCCAGCCGTATAGTGTTGTCTCCCCACCACCGCCACACACACACACACGCATACACACATACACATACACACAGTTGAGCCAATATGTGCAGAAATAGACATGTGCACATGCATATTCATACTTTCAGCAAGACTTCCATATATTTGAGCTGGGCCTCTAATAACTTGTGCAAACAGATGTACTCATTCACTTTGTCCCTCGCTCACTCACAAGGCTTGAACGTTAACATGAAAAAATATACAATGGTTGCATACAGGTGGATGGATGCAGCTGTTACACATCAGGGAAATCCACTGCACTTTCTTTGTCTTCGATGAAATATAAAAATGCAGGTTTAGTTTCACTAACATGTAGGAGAAAGGCGGTTTGGATAAACAAGAAAAGATAGAGGAGACTTTGAAGTAACTACTACAGGCAGTTGGCAGAAAGGGACAAGGGGTAGTCTCGGCTGATCTATTAAACACTTGAAACACACAGACACACACAGACAGAGACGGAGGGATAAAGGACTGTTGATAGAGGGGTTCAGAAATAGTCATCTTATAGTGAGATGGCCCCTGGAAACTTGTGTCAGTTTCACTCATTTGATCAGTAGTTAAGCAAAAACACTTCCCGAGCAGAACTTGATTGACTCTGAGTGGTCTTAAAACTGAGAATTGTGCCTTGTAGCCTGATATTAAAGTCTCTTTGAAATTTCTGCTTGGCCAACTGAGAGTTGATCGTTCCCCAGAATCCCAACAGACTGCAGCCCGAATATGCTTGATGTGCACATTTTACGATCAGCTTATTGTCCTAGACTTTGATTTGCTCGTATCGGGCGCCCAAATCTCTACTGAGTCGATCATCTTTGTGGCAATTGTTGCCAGGGGCAACTATGGTGGTCCACCTGCACCATGACTGCAATGTCTTTTAAAGAGCAAGGGAAAAACCGTGGGAAGAATGTGAAGAGGGAGAAGGGCTATTGGCAAGCGTCACAGTTGATCATGCACATTGCAAAAGAAAGGCAGCATGGGGGACAGAAGACACGGTGCAGACATGCTAACTTACCTCTATTGTTGTATTTTCTCATTCTGGTGTTCTTCCAAATTGTAAAAAAAAACACTTTAACTTCATCTCTGAGGTCTCTTCGTGGTTGGGTATCTGTACTTTCAGTTAGCAGGGAGGAGTAAGGACAGACAAAGAGGGTGACAGGGTCAGCAAGTAAGAATCAGCACACACCAGAGGCGAGAAGTGGAGGGGAGGGCTGGACCTTTTAGTGGGGAAGATGGACATGGAAGTGATAGATGGGTGGAGGGCTTACAACCTCCAGCTGGTGGCCAATTAGAGAGGTCAGGTGGAGTGCTCTGATGGTGCTGACCTAAAACACACACCTTCTCAGTGAACGGCTTCGCGAGCCCTCTACTCAGTGACGCTAGAGGATTGTGCTCGCTCTCTCTCTCTCCCCATATAATTGGACTGGTCAGTGATTTAATCACACTGGTTTGTACAGGGCTTACTTCTGTTTAAGTTTAAAGTTTAGTTTCTTTATTTCAGGTCTGCTTTTAACTGTGAATAGGAGTTTACAATACAATCTAGGATCAAAGTATTGTCTCATTAGGATGACGGTACAAAGAAATAAGCATTACTTTCTGTCAGAAAGACATGCAACTTAAACCTGGATTTTTCCTTTTTTCATATCAAACCCTTTATTTGTTTTAAAGGGAAATATATTGTATCTAAAGTTAGAAAGAACAAACTGGTTCATCCTTGTGACCTGATAAAATAGCAGGAATGAAAGTGTTTGTGTGCTCTAATTTCATAGGCGTAGAGTGTATATAGTGTTGGCATCCTACTCGCTGCTTAAATCAAACTGTGGGGAGCTCTAATAGCAGTATTGATTGATACCTGACGGACAGGTTGAGTGGTCCAATGGAAGAAGAGAGGCCAGGGATCAAGGTCAAAACCATGCTTCCTTGATCGATCCACAACAGCTCAAAGAAAGGAGGTCAAGTTTTCATGCTCCCAGCTCTTGTGTGTGTGTGTGTGTGTGTGTGTGTGTCTGTGTCTGTGTCTGTGTCTGTGTCTGTGTCTGTGCCTGTGCCTGTGTCTGTGTCTGTGTGTATTTTGAGAGGAAGAGAACAGCCCAGAATAAACATCAATCACCATCCAGAACGTCACCCCGTGCATATGTGCCTCTGACCCTGTTCCCTTACATTCTTGTTTACCATCCACTGCTTAGATTGGCGGCCCTGCTGAGTTAGCATTCTAAAGAGGCAGCTGAGAGAACACGGCCTTTAAGCCTGACTCCAGAAGTTGAGATGTGCATGTGGATTGAATGTGGCAGTGAGGAGGGCTGGTAAAAACGGCAACTGAATACCACCTCTACTCTGCATCACCCCTGACAGGACTTCTTCGTTGTTGCTTGCCCAGGGGAAAGCATTACTCCGCCATTACGCTGTTTGCATCCACATTGATTTTCTTCCTCATCACCATCCACTTTGAGGCAATGTAAATAACGCCTGACGCTCGCCAATTGCCAGATGTTCATTCGCCCGCTTGCTACTAAGTGGAACTCACATCTATTTGACTTGTAATTGTCTTTGGCACTCAATTGTTTTGCAAAGGGGCATAACACATGTTGATCCACCAGTGGTGCTCCCTTGAGATATTGAAAGCAAGTTTTGCAACACCTTGGATACTGTAAATAGAAAGTATAACTTGAGTATTAACTCAAAATATTTCCATTACCCCCCTAGGCTCTAAAACAAAACAAAAAGAGCTATATAAGCTTGCTGCATCACAGTTCAATGATTGCAGCATTTTACAGAAAGAGTTCCCAAACTAAACTTATATCTTTGTTTTCCGTTCTGGTAACTTTTGCAAACTCTATTTCCCTTGAGGGATATCTTTTCTTTTTTTTCTTTTTTTTTTTTCTTTCTTTCTTTTTTTCATAAAAGCCTTTGCTGTCAACACAAAGCATCCTCCGTAAATGCTACCTTTTTTCGTTCCTGTTAAAAGATCTGAGAGCCCAACGAGTTTTGATCCCTGTAGGTCACCTCCCATCCTTTGTCCTCTCTATTTTAACCTTATACCTTATGGACTTGAGACACTGACATTCAATAAGCATATGGATTATCCCTGCAGTGCTGATATGTGTCAGCTAGTCCCAACCCGTGGAGGGAGCACGTCTGTGTTTGTGAGTGAGTCAGAAAGAGATAAAAAGCTGTTGCTGAAGAGCACAGAACACTGGATATATATTGATTGGCTGTTAGGTTGACTCACCTGAGAGCGAGTGAATCTTCTTCGGAACAGCTTTTTAAGCCCAGGGGCAGTTTTTTCCAGTTTCCGATGGGAGTTACAGCAATATGAGTGTTTTATTTTTGTGAAGATGAATGCCTCAACTTTTAGTTTTGTGTTTTCAAAGAGAGTGATTCGCTCTTCATGTTAGGGCTCCTGAGACTTTAATGTAGGTTTACTGGAGCACATATGTTATAATTTACCTTTGATGATCCACTGCTTGTTGAGCAATGGTATATATGTAAGCACATCTTTTTCGACCATACCTTGAAAAGGGAAGGTAGCGCCATAGTAGCACTTTAGTAGCACTTAAATGGCTCTTACTGATAGCACTTTGTAGTTTAACTTTATTGAAGAAATTGTACTTTCTTGTTCTTCTGAGTTTGCACTCATGGTTGAATGCACTTATTGTAAGTCGCTTTGGATAAAAGCGTCAGCTAAATGACATGTAATGTAATGTAATATGCATAAAACCATGAAAATGTGTTTGGGTGCATTCCAACTCCTCTTACCATGTGCGTAACACACTCGTCCCATAATCTCTCCTACTGGGACTCAACGCTTTTAAGAATTTCCTTTAATAATCAAGTCAGAGTGAGTATGGACACGATTGATTGTGAAACATATCCTCTGACCAATGTTTGCATGGCAGCGCAAGAAGATGAGGCTTCCCACCTGTGATTGTGAACTTTCCCTGCTTGAAAACATCATTTATTGAATTTTTTGATGGCACTATGGCAGTTATTTTCTGCAAGGGAGTGCAGAGTATTGGCAGCGTATGCAGGGGCACTTTGCATAGATGTGTTTTTAAATGGATGCTGTGTGCTGGTTGAGTGGGCATATATTGTCTGTGTGACTGTTGAATACTTTTATTTTTGTTCCCCCATCTCTTATGCTGTGGCCTGTTTCTCACAACATGGACTGGTGGAGTAAAGGAAGAGTTTTGCTATGGAGCTTTACCGGTAATTCATCACTACATCACTAGTCTGGTCACATATAGGAGGGTCTAAGTGTGGTGTTTCTCTCCCTCTCGCTGTGTCTCTTTATCTTCCTCAGTCCATCTCTCTCCCCTGCTATGTGGGAGTCATAAAGCATCTGAGTGGATAGTTTGATCTGATTATCTAATGTAAATCAATAGTCTATCATCATACATCATAGTTGTTTATTGGAAGTGGTGGTCTCTCCATAAAACCCACATACAAATGATCTGAAACAAAAGTAAACTAAGGGATAATGAACAATGTTCTTTGCTTTCAGTAAAGTGTTCCAGATTCCAGAGATTGAGACGCCGCCCAGTGTATTCGTGAAGTGCATGTCAGAAGATTTGCTTTTGATTTGTGCATTCGCAAACACCGGTTACTGTTGACTCATGTAGTCCCCTAACTTTGTATGCTTGTTTCAATGGGAATGATATGCATATATCTGAAACCCACAACCGTACTTCTCTAAACTTTACAATGGATAAAGTTCTTGCGAAGATAAACATTGGTTGAGATGGAAATGTCTCACCGCTGGTGTGAGGGATGGTAATAAAGCCCTGATGCACGTCAAGGATCATCACATCAAATATGTATATTTGATGTGATGTGTGTGTGTATATATATACCAGCTGCATCTATCACATCATCTTATCTTGCTGGATCCCTGTCTGTTTTTTTTCTGACCTACAAATGTCTGTCTATCTCTTCAAACTCTCAACTCATCTCCCACTTTACTTCTCCTTATTCTCCACCCGCTGATGATGTTGCTAGTAGGTATTAGAGATTCATTGTGAAGACCGTATTATTTTGGTTATTTTGTTAGTTTTTTTTACTATTGGTTTGACTTGCAAAGTTGTGGATAGAAATGAACAGGATTAATTTTTTTATTATACTATCCAGTCGTGGTCCCTCAAGATCGCAGATAGGCGATGCTATCGCCAGGGGGCATGCGGCATGGCTCAGGTTTAATCAAACCTTTCAACAGCAACTGCTCACACTTCACTGCTGTAAATTAAATAATATCACTGTACTTTGATGAAATGCATCAGTGCTGGCGTTCTCTTCCCAAATTGATTAAAATCAGCAATTTATGGTTGAAAATGGCTGAAAACAGCATCTACTGTTTAACATCTAATCAGAGCGAATGATGGAAGAGAAGATTTGGTCAGTGATATCGTTAAAAAAAGACTCAAAAATGACAAAAGAAAGACATGCACAAAATGAAACATTAAGACATCAATAACACCAGTAATCAATTTGCAACTCCTCCTCCCAGTCCTTTGTCGTAGTTGTCAAACTGGACCCACGCACCCTGTCTTCTCTTTATTACTCAAAGAAAAAAAGATATTGAGATGGCATGCATAAATTGTTACCATTAAATATATTACAGGTAAATGTCGTGGGTCCAACAGCTGGATGATAAGGCAACGATGGTCTAAAGCTTACATCATAAACCTTCTGTTTACTCTTCATCGCGACATGACCCCGAGCAGACAGGCTTGTTTGGGATGGAGTGCTGGGGGAAAGGGAGATGGGGAATGTGTGGGGCTCAAGAAGGCACAGAAACAAATATACATACAGACTTAAAGATAGCTGGCAAAACTAAGAGAATAACCAATTTAGATGCCAAGATTAACACGGGTCCATATTGAATGTATTTTGGAATACATACACAAGTTAGTCTGAGGAAAGAATCAATGTCAGGATTATATAGTATATATTCTGGAAAGGACTCTCAATTTACAAAAAACAGGTCTTACCATTTTAATTTCAATTTGCCCAATTAATAGCTTTAAAAAAACATTTCAAAACCTCTGCTGTCTTCTTTATTGTACTTTTCCCCATTTTGTTCTGCAGTGTTGACTTTATACATCTTAAACTATAGTTTAGCTTATCGGCCTGTGCTTGACCAAAAGATCAATAGCTATCTTAGCCAGTCTCCTCGCTACAGCCCCTTTTGTCTGAGTCAGGATTTATTAACAGCAGCACTTGGTCGAAGACTCAATCTGCAACTGGCCATCGATCAAAACTGCAGTTATGATGAACTTTGCGCCACACGCCAATAAATGCTCCAGCGGAACATTATCTCCAACACCTGGTGCCTTGCTGCAGATTAGCTCACCCAGCACTCCCCACTTTGTTACTCCCTCTGTCAAATTGCTCAGGCTAATACCTGTGGAGGGGAGGGGATGAGGGGTGGCAGATAGCAAGGTTAGTGAACATGGGCCAAAGTGTACCCATGTACTTTAGCACACTTCCAAGCTCGCTTGTGTGTTTCAGCAGATGTGTAAGGGAATGCATTCTATTCCTTATTATGACTTGTTATTGTCATTGATTAGTCACACCTATAAACCAGCTCCCACGAGGCAGTCCGCCTGGATAGCAATGTGTTTGTGTAAGCATGTCCAGCCATGTGTTACCTCACCCCATCCCAGTGAGACCAGAGACCACGCAGAGGTTAGAAGTAATGGCCCAGATCACTGTACCCGGACTGGGTGTCTCTTTAGTTGTGTTTACTAAGCGCTGCACCATTGGGATCCAATCTGCCGCTTTTTACAATCCCACAGATGCACTAATGGCTTGTGATTTGTACACAGAAACATATTTGAAGTAATGCACATTGGCGCCCTGGGCATGCGAATGGATTGGAGGCATTTTCTTTGTTGGGGATGCCTTTAGATGTAGAACTTTAATACTGAATGTTCATATATAAGTAGTACTGTAATACGTAGACTGTATGACAATTAGAAAATACATTTTTGGAAGATTATCTTATCGAAACACTGCTCTTCATGAGATTAGAGCAAGGGGTCCGATCATCCTCTTTACTTAACAGTGTCGTACGTCTGCCTGCGTATACTATTTGATTAATTATACCAACTGTGATCTTGTAGGTACAAGGATCAGCTTAGTCAAAACTACAATTAATCTATTGTTCCCAATCTTTCATCTTCTGTCGCTTCTGTGAAAACAATAGTTATACACTTGTGTTTGTGCAGTAGCTTCCACAGATGAATCATCCTAGAACCCGCTTTGATCCCTTAATTCACTTCCTGGGTCAAGGGCCGCTAATCTAAAGAAGAATGGCATGCTTCAGTGGCTTTTTGTTATAGTGTGATCAAAGATAGCAGCTATATGGAAATTAGGTCAACATCACTGTTTTCTGCCAGATTGTTATACCTTTAACCTTGGCCTCCCTCAATCTTTGAGAGTGTGATTGGTGTGACACACTAAGTTTCACAGGACTGTGAGGGACGTCATACCAGTCAATGAATCAATCAGTAATTAGCCAAGATGGAGCCAGAGGAAGAGGACGAGGGAGGCCTGAGAAAAGAGGCTTAGAAGGAAACAACATGCAGTATGGAATCAATCAGCCAAATGCACAGTGCACTCAGTGGTCTGCTGTAGAGGACACTGAGTACGGCAATTAGATTGTAAAAGCAGGGCAGTGAGGACAAGTTCACGCATCCCTTTAATGACAACTCATTGCATTGCATCTGACTGTGTAATGGTTCACACACATACACACATGCACTTAACAACCTTCAAAGTAGTCCAGTATTCAGTCTTGAACTCTAAATTCAAGTCATGTTGTAGAATAAAACCCATCAACTGACCAGAGGGCTAAATTCTAACCCACAACACATCCTTATTTTCTCTAACCTCCTTTATTTCATAGAACAACTTGCAAACATAGGAGCAAAGGGCGCGCACACACACAAACACCAAATACGTAAAGCATGCTGTGAAAAACTAGCCCACTTGACAAGTAATTCAACGTGACAGCATCAGCCATGGGCATTAGATAATTCCTCTTCTTTCCAGTGCAAAAATCAGCTTGCTTTTGTTGAATCAAGCGCCATTGTGTGGTTGATATTTGTGGAGGGATCTTCTCTTTGTAGGCAATGGCATTTGTTTCTTCTGTACTAAATCCCCAAAACAAGTAAAACTGCATCGGGAACCGGTAGAATCCATAAAATAATGATGATGTTTTTGCAGTTGCATACAGTCAACAATACAGGTAGGTTTCGGCCATGTTTCATTAGTCTTAATGGCTAACTCATTCCAGACCCCTAGGAACATCTACGTTTGAAGTAACGGGCATACTGATTAAGTCATTCTCATATTTGATGACGCATTACTCAAGCAGTGGGGGCCTTTCTCTACTATTTGAAATACAGGTTCATTCATACAATATTCCTGTATTGTAGGCTTAGGTAAAATCACATTCGTGGAGAGTAATGTAAGATGAAAAGAGGGATCAAAATAGAAGGAGGGAACCTGCAAGGTGAAATAAAGCAAGGACGTGGCTCGCTGGTTGAGAGTGTAATCCGTCTTAATCTTGTTTGGGACAGGTTGCTCATGTGTGCATTTGAGTTTGTAGACTCAGTAGGCATTCAGTTCTCACCTGGTGCTATTGTGAATGTGTTTGTGTGTGCAGTGTGGCAGTGACATACCTCTTCTTATCCCATTCATCAGACACAGGCTGTCTTTTTTTGTGTGAGGTGACACCAGGCCAACCTGAATATATTTACAGAGGAACCTTTATGAACTCTGGTGAGCGTGCTTTGACCGGCAATTACAGGCCGCACAGCAGCGTGCCTCCATAAAAAGTCCTCAACTGCATCAATAAACGTGGGGCGGCAAAGGATGACAGGTAATGGAGGCCTTCACCGTAAAAAAGCCTGAACTGCACTGTTGAACATCGAGAGGGACAGCCAGTGTCTTGATTTTAAATTTTCTTGTGCGATTTTGAAAAACAAATCATAATGTTTAGGCTTGTACATTTTTCTATGGAACCCTGCAAGTCCCACCAGTATGTGTGCAGGTTGGTAGGATGTATTATGTATTTGCCTTGGAGTTTGTTTGAGATGTTGGACCTGTTGGGTCTTTTTGAATATTAATGTTCATTGCAAACAAGGCTATTGCTTCATCAGAGGTTAGGTCAAAGCTAAAGTGATACAGTGGTTATATTATCCATTAGACCCCCTCTGTAAGTGGGCTTTTGCTTGGTAGAGATTTTTGGAGGGTGCCAGAGGGGTGTTAGCATTATATTGATCCCACAGCACTGCAATCTTTCTTAATCTCGCTTTCCCTACAGAGAGAATGACACGCAAGCAAAGACAGAGAGACCGGCAAAAGTTTTATCTTGACACAGCTCTATACGGCTCTCTATATGCAGCTAATTCCCGTGTACTTTGTCGAACAGGTTATCAGTCTCATCCTCTACCAACATGTAAACCTCGTCATGTCTTTGTCAACACTCAGGCTGCCTGCTTTTTTAATTAGATGGTTCGATGAGAGAACATTGACAAGAGGGCAAGGAGAACAAAATAATTTAAAAAAGGGATTTGTCTGGTCTGGGGCTCATGCAGGCATAATGCGCTTGTGCTGCCTGGTTCTATCACTTGCAGATCAGTGTTGCTAATATCAGAGTGTTATTAGCTTCACTATCCTCCCCAACTGTGTGATAACGGAGGATTACGGGTGATGCTGTGGTCAGTGAACCACGAAAAAAACACTTATTTGTCTGGCTAATTAGTGCGCTCTTTGCACGGATGATAGAGATCAGCGTGGAAGCTGATCTTTTGACACAAGGCCAGTTTTGGAGGCAATATAGTAGCTCAATATAAAAATGTGTTTGTTTGGTAGCCCTGGGTCCAAACTGTGCCCTGTAGTGAGCTTTCCCCTCCCTTATTCACACTGTTCTGTCATGCCAAATAATTGTGCTGTGCTGAATACTGCATATTAGGGTACTTTGTTGGATCTATTGGTTTGTATGTGTGCAGGTTGATAGGATGTATTATGTATTTGCCTTGGAGTTTGTTTGAGATGTTGGACCTGTTGGGTTCTCAACACATGACTATTTCAGTTTTTCCCCCATGAATATTAAGGGGAATATTGATGAAAATTAAACCAGATCTATCCACCCTCATATTTCGCTTTGATTCTGTGCTGCTGTTCTCGAGTTATATGTTGCCATTTCTTATCTTATCCTTAGTATGGCATCCAATGCACTCTGTGGATGTGTTTATGAAGCAAACCTTTGTTGATGAAATTGCCTTATTAGCTGCAACAGATGCACAATGTATTGTGAACAAGGATTTCTCTCTGAAATATTATTGGCAGATTTTTGTGGTTAAAAATGTGCTGTTGTGAAATTACTGGCTCAGTGCTCTTGTGCTTCTTTAAACTTTTGTTTCCTGTATTTGGTTATGAATAATCTTTACAGTGTACATTCAAATGCAATCTGAAATTAAATGGGCCTTCACAGATGAAGCAGAAACTATAGTATTTTATTTGAAGAACATGTTTCTGGATAACCTTTGACTCGGAGAGATGCCTTCCATCTATCTTTCTCTTTTTATTGCCTTTTCTTGTTTGAGTTGCTGCTGCTTCACTTGATCCTGTTAGTAGAGCTTTAACTTTAAAGACTTTTCAATGTTTTGTGTCAGAGGTGGAAAAAAGGCGTTGTTACCCCATTAATGTGCTATAAATAGTACCATCACAGCAAGACAGATGAAAAGTGTTGCTGAGGGATTATTCTGCCTTTTCTTCCCTTGGCGTGGAAGCCACGGGGATGTGAGGACTGGCTATAGGATACACCAAAGCTAATACATTTAGTTCCTCTGTAGCATCCTTCCTTCTTTCTGCAGTGTGCTGACGCAGTCCTTCTTTGGACTTCCTTCAGTTCTCTTATTTCCCAGTTCATTACAGCATACAGCATTCTCATGGTGGGTTTTCATCTTGTCTACTCATAACTATGTTCCCTGACAGCAGACTCTTCCTACAGGATCCTTAATTGGACTACTGTAAGCCATTTTATTCTATTCATCACCTCATTAATACTTCTAAAAATAGTATAGATTGTGGTTTACACTTTACTTACTGCCACACGGTTCTCCCAGGGTTTTTAGTGCATTATTTGCCATTTAAAAGGTACAATATACAGATTTATTCAACTGTAACTTCATTTTTTAAATCATCTAAAAGTGATTGGAATTGAATTCTCAATACAATATGTCTAAAACAAATGAGAGAGTGTTTTCTCTCAGTCCATTCAGTCTGTCTTCCTTTTGCCCCCGTGCCATGTTTTTGGTTCCAACCCTTGGCCTGGTTAGGGCTCATGAAGCCCCACAGCAGATTAGCTCAGGCTTTAGCTGTGGTCCTGACATCAAAGGGGCAAGGATAGAAGAGGGAAACGGCAGAGCAGCAAAGAGACAGGACTGCAAACTCTGGCAACAGTATAAAAGGGGTGAGAGGAGGACATGGAACAAGGCTGATCAAGAGATGTGGAGGATGACGGACCACAGGAACAGAGGGGGAGGGGGGGGGGGGGCGTGGGGGCGTGAGACTGTTAAAGAAGAGCAATGAGAAGACTGGTTAGAGAATTAATAGGCACAGGGTATTCAGACCAGACGATAATAAAATAGTGTTTGTGTAGCTATCACTTCTTGCTTTACCCTGTCTACTATGGCTGCCCGATCAAATGGATGTACCTCCTTTTATTCCTCAGCAATGGAGAATTTGAAAATGGGTTTGGTTAACTTTTGTTTTGCCATCTTACCCTCGCCAAGTCCCCCAACAAGCCCCGACCATTGTGTACTACTAGCGGATTCAGAGCAGAGACATATTAATTATTAACAATGAACAATCTTACCCTGGTCTTGAGGGGTTTACAGTGGAATATAAACACTACATGTACATTACTCTCCAGAGCCAAGCAATTGATGTTCCTTGTCAGAATTAAACTGGCTTAGAGTGGATGAAAAATGAATGATATCAGAAAATCTGATAATTATAGTTGGACAAACACTATATGCCAATTCAGAAAATATGTAATAGAATATTGTGTAACTATGGGACACAACAATCACATATTTACAGTATTTGTACCGGATGACATGAAGCTTGACCTACATTTCAGGTAGCTTTACTACTAACAGAAATATGCTCTATATTTTGCCCATGGACTCACTTTTATTGTATATAAATATTCACTGTACATGTACTACCATCTCAAGGAAAGGTAAACCTCTTGAATGGGAAGCTAACTTTCAATATTTGTCTGCTACTGGAATATGGAAAGCCAGAAAGTTCACAGAGTTTAAGTTCATTGAGCTTATGTCCAAAGCAGCTAAAGCATCAAATGGTCCACATTCAGCTTTAGAGGCAGCCAAGAGAGAGTTACATGTTGTTTAAATATATAATAATTAAAAGTATAATGGTACACAGACATAATTACATGATTACCCTGTATTTATCTTGTTATTTTATTTTGTGACTTTATTTTCCACTGTAATGTTCATACCTGAAATCAGCATAGCGTTTGGCCAAGTAGAATGAGTCAGCAAGGACCAATTAACTGTTGCATTTTGGATTTAGACAATAACTCTTTTTAAAGTGTTGGTAACGTGCCGATGTTTGCCTGATCTCAAACTGATTGGTGTAACAAATATAGAACATTGTGAATACTGAAACCATTTTGATCGTTAAACATTATGATAGTTGGTCAAAACCAGGTCAGTTAATTAATTAATTGCTCGTTAATGCATGTACTGTATGCTCACTGTTCCACCTGGTCCTAACAACGCTATCCTGTGTGTTTTGTGATTATCACCTTGAACCTGCAGCTATCTCAGAGGTTAGCCTGATTAACAGGGAAGACGATACAGATTTTCTTTCCTCCCCCCCCCAAAAAAACTTGATCTCTTTTAGTTGTCACTGGATACGGGGGTAGTGAAAGATAGTCCCCCTTCCCTGAGGCAGCCCTCCCTGAGCCAACCAGGCGTGTGTTCTCTAATTATCAAGCACACACTGCTACTCAGAGAGCTCCATGGCAGATCCCAAGACAGAGGAAGTGTGAACATACAGTCACCAACACATGCATGCACCCCTGCACACACCCACACACAATAAATATATTTAGAGTTGGAGGATATTTGGGTGCTCATGGGCAGGGCATTAAAGTCTCACCATTTATTTAACTGTATCTAATTGAGTCCATGGGGATTGTTTGTTGTTATTGCGCTTTATTTATGGGCAAAGAAAGGGCGGAGGAAGAAATACAGAACTTAACTTGTACATTCATGCATGTTATTTAATGCATTATTTATTCATTTCAGTTGCACAAAAAAAGTCCATAGGATGCCACACTAAATGTCTGCGTATGTACAAATACATAAATCTGCATACGCCAAAACCATTCCTTTTCATAAAACACAAAACGACTGTCCGCACATCAATCAATTACATATCCTGCCCTGGACACGCCCACATTCAAACGGGTCAATTGAAAGCATATCATGCATGTTTCTGCATATGAGCCTGCTGATCATTGGTTCTTTATCGTGAATCATGACATCGAGAGGAATGTGTTGCACCTTCAACCTCAATTGATGTTTTCCTGACCGTCCGTCCATTAGAATTAGAGGCAAGTCGTTAACACCCTGGTTTTTGTTGACTATCCCCTGGTGACTTTGACCTATTTCACCAGAGGATAGCAGAGCCAGACGAGGCTCTACCATGGCCCTATTACTCCGGATAGCAACACTGCAGTACTTCATCCTGTGAAACTTTGTTACCGCAGGCTCTCTGTCTGTCGGGGAAGAACTGATGCTGATTGACAGCTTACACAAGGTCTCTGTCACAGCTACTGTAATCACATTCACCATGGTAAGGCTGAGGCGTACTCGGTATCTGATGCCATGATGGCCGAGAGGTATCAAATTCATGAAATATATAGTTTTCCATAATGTATATAGGGGAGTTTAATATCCATGTAGGTTTGCTGCAGTGTTTTCATAGCTGCTTCTATAATTTTACAATGGGATTTTCTTTTCTTACAAATAAGGTTTTCTGTACTGCTTCTTAATGATTACACTATTTAATACCATTTATTTGCATCATTACTGATCCATGCCTTATTTCTAGAGCCATGTTGCCATGCCGCCACTTAAAACTTTCTTTTTGTTGTAAAAAATGGTCTTCTCCTTAAAGTCAGAAGATGAGCGTTGAGGGGAATAATATCAATACTTGTTCTAGACCTTTTTTTGTTCTTTGCAATCCTTTTGACTCTCAACGGCAACATGCCAATAGACAAGTGCAGGCTGTGTAGAAATATGCTGGTTCCTTTGCCACATATTAAGTTAGAAATACTACTGATATATAGTAGTTATAATACTTGATATATAGTTCAGCAGGTTTCCTCTGCATGACACCGTATGCGCTGATAGATAGCATAATAGTTATCATACTACTATACATTTCTGTTTAGCCTTTGATTCAAAAAGAAGTGGATTTATTATTTTTTTTATTTGCTGAATTATACACTGAATACTGATTTAGTTCCAGTCAAAGCCACCCATCCACACATCCACCCACACAACCTATTTGATTCCTTTTAAGTGCTTTTTGCTTGAGGCGACAATATTAATGAGAGAAAAATTAGCGACAGCCACCACTGTGCTGCCATTAGGCTACTCCTGTCCCAATTAACTGATGCTACTGTCATTATCATTAATGTGCCGTACCATTTTTATTTTTCAAGTTGAAATGAATGTCAATTATTGTGCACTTACAAGCTATTTTGATGGGGGCAAATATAGTTTGTTAGTTGAGCAAATGAGTGTTGCGACGACTTAAAAGCCTGCTGCGAAATGAAAAGGTGTGCGTGATTGGAATGAATGTTGAGTGACGTAGTGTGACAGGCAGACAGCTGTCACCATAACACCAGCTCAAACTACTACAGCTGTACCTGTGCGTGCACCTGCATGTAAATGTGTGCATATTTGGATACATTGTCTGTGTCTATACACAGACAATGTGTTATGGTAATAGTTTGTAAAAATAGACGTATGGGGCAAAGGATGGACTGGATAAAGAGGTTTGACAGTGGAGTCATGCAACTCTGAAAAAGCAATGCATAACATTGCAGCACAAGCAGGCATGAACAGCAGCATGCACTACCATGTGCTCTGTATAACACATGGTGTGTGGCTACCTAGGGTTAATATATTATGTGAGTACTACCTATAATAACCAAGAATGGTGAAACTGGAAAGACTGTTTTACACTGTACCAAGAATAAACGAGTAATATAACTGAACTGTGAGCCCTGGGTTGTGCATTGTACCAGATGGTGAGCTGACTGTCGTTGCACTCCTTGTTGTGGCAAGTGCAAGTGCTTTGATTGAGAAAAAATGGATGTGTAGACACCGAAAAACCTCTCATCTTTCCTGTGAATGACATGGACTTGACGTCTCGATACTTTCCATTTTGGGGGAAGGCGGTCGGCAACATCTTGAAGCATGAGCGTCCCAACACAAGTGTCGCTGAGAGTGGGTAACTCAGAATATTGATGAACAGCTGCTCTTACAACACTCGTCATTGTCTCTTTTTCATTCTTATTCACACTTCGAGGGGCATGCACTTTGTTTTGACACAGAAAAGAAAAATGCAACTCCATCCCCCCCAGTGTTTATCTCCACTATTGCTCCTCACGTCACTCTTTCTCCTACATCTCTTGCTCGGCCTGGCATGCTCACTTCCATCTGGCAAGACACGCTGCTGATTAATGCGTTCATAATCACCACGGAGACCAAGAAAGGTGATTAATACTAGTCATTTAACATAGTTAGACCCTCCACAGAGAGTGTTTGTCTTAGTGTGTTTGTGTGCCGTCCTGCCCAAGGATTTAGTCAAAGAATGACTGTGCACATGCATCCTCTGCTGTTTACATCGATTGGAATGATTTATGTATTTCCACTCTCACGACTCAAGTAATTGTTGTGAAATGAAGGCGTGTTTGCACCTTTTTGAGTGTCATTGTATCAGTGGCTTGCAGCCTTTGGATAGAAATGGATTTCAAGGTTGAACAGGCGATGCTTGAATCAGTCTTTTAAAATGTTCACTTGGAGTGACAGATGTCGCCGTTGAATTGACAAGTCCTTTGGGACAGGACAGAAAAACACTTAAATGTGTCAGCATCCTGACTTCACACTCTGCTTTATGGCTATATATTGTCCGACAGTATATTATTGTGAAACAATCCCCAGGGTTTTGCAGACTAGTCAGTGGCCACCCACCCTAATGACATGGGCTATTAATGGTTCATTAATTCACACACTGAGGGAATGAGAATGGGGATGATGTGTCTGCCCACATACTGCAGTCACTGCAATGTCCTCCATAGACCCATATTTGTAAATATATATCCTACGGTAGGGTGTGAATTTGTCAGTGATATAGAAAGAGCATTATGTTTCCCTCTGAGATTGCATGCAGCATACAATTATGCAGAAACATAGACACATGTTAAGTCCACGAACATGCATGGATCCACTAAGGCATTGGAATTATCATCATCATCATCATCATCAGCATGCATAGCAAACCTGTGACGTATTTGCCTTATTTATAAAGCCTGTAACAAGCCCAGAGAATGCAGTCAGGGGTTTTCTCTCCTGCATTATGTACTTTTTTGTTTTTACTTCTTTACAGTAGTTTTTATCAAGTTTTCTTTCTTTTTAAATTTTATTTAATTTTCACCTTGCATAAACCATGTATTTTTGCATTTTCAAAATGGTACCTCATGTGTGGTTAAGTGTTTTGTGTTCATCACTAAGTGGGTAATTCATCTTTTAACAAGGAGTGACAAATCAAATGCTGACATTGCACCATTGTTCTCTTTAAATCACTGAAAGGCTGGAAATTGTCCCAATCTAAACTGCAGTCGAAGTCAATTATGCCCAAGGCAATGTTGTTGTTGTCATGAGAGGGGTGAATATAGATAGTGTAAACAAGCAAATGGCATGTCCCAGAAAATATTGCTGAGGGGCAAAATGACCCAAAGTCAAGGGTTTGCATCTGGATTCCTGCTAACTCACACAAAGCTGTGTAACCACTCAAGTTCAACACAAATTAACTGATAGAGCTACTTTGAACTTGGTCCTTAATCTGATACATGCAGTAACCTTTTACGGTTGTTGTGGTGTTCTGATAGTGTTCCACATATCTGTGTAAGGAAAGGAAAGCCTTTTCATAGCTTAGTTGTACAACATAACTCTTCATATGTACGCCCCCTGTGAAAACACTGACATAGAGTAATGGCATTCAGGTATGACTACACATCTATAGTTTATAATGTATTCCAGTTGCATTTCCGTGTATTCTGCTTTATTCACGTAAACTCAGTTAATTAATGGATGCTTTCTATGTGTCTTAACACACGCCTAGTGAGCAGAGTCAAGTGGATATATCGTGTCTAGGGTGGAAGTAGGGTGAAAGGTCAGCGCTGACTCAGGAGGAAGCAGATGGAGAGACAACTTTTAAGTGGATGGTGGTTTTACAACAAATCGGTCACGTGTGAAGTGTAAAAGATAACTTGTATTCTGCATCAAGGTGTTTTCCATACTTTCTCTTCACCTTTGCTGAGTGATGACTTTAATATTTACCTGCAATCTCCTTCTGTTAACATTGGGTAGAGGCGTTAAAAGAAATTAAAGCATAAACTCATGAAATACTGTGATTAATAGCTCTAAAGCTGAATAAAGTGTGTAACCATATAAGACTATATGAGCGCATGTTATCTCCCTGCAACGGTTTTACACTGGAAGACCAATAAAAGCTAATGGAAGAGGAGATCAGGCTCTATCAGCTCGGGAGAATATCTCTCCGCTCTCTGCTGTATAATGGAGGAGAACTTGGCCCACTTCCACCTTGCCCAGATAATTTAAAGGCTTAATTATACCTGGTGTTTTGTAGTATTGTGTGACATGTGGAAAGAGGTTCACAGATTGCTTTGAACAGATTGAGACCAGAAAACACCCACAAGCCCAATATGAGCTGAGAGACGTGAGAGTGGGTATTCATAATTTTGTTTTATTTGCTAAAATTCTCTTCACATCGCCACTGCAATCAATAAGTGAAATGATCTGCCCATGCACTCGTCGCGTGTCACCGGAGGCTTCAACAAGCTGCTAGCTGGGCACTTCATGTTCATTCAGATCATTTTGGGTGGGTGGCTTTGGAGCGAGGCCTGATGGGAGGGGCGTTCAGTGTTGCTGAATTGGCGACTTTCTTGCTAGACTTTTGGACTTTCTCGAGTGTTTCCTAACTAAGCTTTAATATTCATTGTGTATTACTATTAAATAGTAATTAATCCACCGTGATGCATTACTTTCTTCTACATATCCTTGAACAGCTGGATTTTGGAGCCCCACATATCCCTCTTTATGCAACCATATGTGTTTATGCTTGTTTATAGACCAAATATGGGTAAACACCTGTTTGTATTCAGGTGTGAATCCAGATTTCTTAGCTTCAGATATCCCCATCAACTGCTCTAAGAGGCTGTCATCAAAGCTCCCATCTCAGTCCCCTGCTAGCCCATAATAGTTGTTTGAACACTTTCAATTCACCATCTCACTCTCTGCAGGGCTAGACATCTGGTTTTGGGATTAGCATTTTATCTAAGGCCACCTGTCTGATTAAATTTAAGCAATCTGTCCCCCAACTGTCTGAAAGCATACGTACTTTTTACCCTCAATAATGTTCAGCCCCGAACCGTAGGACACAACAAGCACACCTTTCACTGCCATTTTGTTTCTCATCCTTTGTCTTTACTTTCTTCTGATTCTTGTGTTTAAGAAAGAAAAAGATGGAGCAGATAATACTGAATGTTGCATCCACTTGTATTGTATATTGTCCCAAAAGTAGGCATGCAGCAGCAGACTTAGACTGAGGGAGGGATTACAGGGAGCGGTGGCAAAAGAGAGAGAACGAATGCTAATCTCTAAAAAAATGAACTGTGGAAGCCAGACAAAGGGCCAGCGAGCACAGTGGTGGAATAAAGGCCTTCTTTGTTGTTTTTGCATCCCATATGTTTCAGGTCATGCATTAGGTAGAGTCTTTGAATGGATTCACAATAAAATGGTATTGTCAGCAACCCTCAAACTAATTAAGTAACACACTAACTAACTAAGTACACAGAGCTCTGTATTCAACAGGAGGGACAATGCAGAACTGAAACAAGTGGTTGTGGTTACGTTTTGGAAGCTCTTGGTGCCTGCATGACTGATTCCCTATTTACTGTGGAAGTTACTTATCTCTTGCCTGTTTCTTCCTTCCACCATGGAGCCATCTTTCTCCCACATTTGCCATTCCCCCATAATGAAAAGAGCTCGTATCTATTTTCACATCTTCAGTGAGCTGGTACGTGATCAGACACGTCTTTACAAACAAACTGAAGTTCTCTTCTTCGTAGAACCATAGAGAAAGATACATGCACTGTTACATGGACATATGTTGAGTGCGTAATGCCACCAGGGACAGAGGAGTCTGGAGTATGAGATGAGAGGGGACCAACTGGGACACCAGATGTCCATCTCGGGTTCATCCCATGTCCATTTCCAGCTTGTCCGAGTGGTTCATTACCAAATGCAGGAGACACAATTGTGGCTTCACAATTTGAATTGGAAAATCACTTTTACCTCCTCCTCAGCTCAAGCTAGAGTCTAAAAAAAATCATTCTCACACAACGGGGAGGGGACAGTACACATTAGAAAATCATGGAGAAACAATTGAATCTGTATTGGCCTTTAGCATCACACTGTCATAAATAAATTGTCCATCTGAAAGACCGTCACATGAAGAGTTTGGAATTGTGATTCAAGGCCAGAGTAATACACAAGTGTAGATGTGAGAGGCATCGTAGCTTTGCTACTTGATCAATGTGTTATTTGTCTTCCTGCCATGGCTGTGTTGAGTACTTATCCTAATGTAGATTTACTTCACAGATCTTGGCTTTGACACCTAACTGTATTATGTCTATTGGCTCATGTCCTTAGTGGGACTCAGCCCAAAACCAGGATTTGCAAAGGAGTTAGTTGAGTGGTTATTTCATACAATGAAAACAGGGTTTCTGTATATTCAGCCAGTGTGTGTAACTGCTGTGTCGGCTAAAACTGAAAAGACACTTTTTTTGTTTTGTTATGAAACTATCTGCATGCGCAGTTGCAAACACAAACCTATGACAGAAACGTACAAGTGTGATCGATGTTGTATATTTGGTGACTAAAGGCACAACAGTGATACTGGAGCAGGACAGCACACACTGGAAAAGAGGCTGAGGAGGATGATCAGCCTCAAAATGAAATCAACTCCTCTCTAGTTTAAAAGCTGCAGGTAGTTTCCTAATGGGCTCTAGAAGGAGCTGACAAGATGCATATTATCCTCGGAAAGCAGAGTAAATTTGCCTCAAATGAATACCAAGAGGGTGAATTGACTGACGTGGGAGTAGCCATTAGCAGAGTTGATATTCCCTCAAACACAAACTTTAATATCAAAACATCAAAGGTAAGATATGTTTTATGGTTATGGCTGTATAAAATGAACTTCATTTGTTCTCTTTTTTTGGCTTGTAGTTCAGTGAGTTTTGGTTTGAAGAGTGATAAGACTTATATCGCTGGATTTCTCTTTTTTTAGTTGCTGTGTGCTTATTTTAGTTGCTTGGTTTTGGAATTGTGTTTTGTTTCGATAATAATGTTTATTTTGAGCTTTTAGCTGAACCTCTTCCCGTAATGTGTGTAGGCTGGATCAGCACATTGCTACATGTTAAACTTGTGCTAATCTGTTTTTTGTTACAATGTGCGCAACTTGCCAAACGGCGCTCAAAAACTACACAGCACCACCTGATCTGCATAATTGTAACCTCAGTTGCTCTACAATATGTGCCTGGGATAAAGGGGAGCTTTTGGATCCTGGAACAGGTGCAAGTACCATGAATAGATTTAAATGGCATTTGGTTAATGTTGAGAATTTAGCGCTGGCCCAACAAAGAGTTTTAGTGTTATTTATTTCTGTTCAGGTAGCCTTTTCAGGGTCCAACTGAAAAGATAACAGTAACTGCAGTGCAGTGGGAATTTGAGTAAGGAATTACAAATAGCCAACTCTGGTAAAAATATTAGGAGACCATTGCAGTTGATGTAAGAGCTAAAATAGTAGTTCTATATTGGAGTGGTTGATTTAGAGTAAACGTGAAGTGTGTGAATGGTAGCCTATTAATTAAAAAATGGTATACAAGTATAGACAGTGTTTTTGCATTTTGGTGTGGTAAAAAGCTCTTCTGGTCATTAATCCTTTGTTAGTCTATATTTTCTCACACTATGTATCTGCTGATTCAAGCTGTTGTATGAGGATTTGGGTCTGGCAATGAGAACAACTGGTCAAATTAAATAACCTGTTGAAATACTCACATATAGTCACATTTAATGTATGTTTTAATTGCTGGATTGGATTTGGTTTCTAATGGTAATTAATACTTTGTATATGTTTCCCACTCGCAGTTAATTAGTTTGCTTTATACTTTATGTCAACCTTTATGTACTGTATGTTAACCTTTAATATGTGGGAGCCTTGGGGCTTATTGTTTAAAAGTGAAAATTCTGACTGCACTATTCAATACCTTCATTATAAAAAGTGCACATAGGGGCAGATTGTACAGCAACAGAGGTTTATAAGCCATTTAGTTTTATGAATACCAGTAAGTTGCTGTAATGGGCTCCTGTTAAATCATGCATGTGTTTAATGACCATATGAACTTCAAACATCATCTTTAATGTTATATACGTTTTGCACAACAGTAGCCATTTGAGATGAGTAAATGTTAACTATTTTCCGTTATATTTTACAATTTTTCAATACAAGTTAATCTCCCTTACATCCTAAAATTATACAATTTGTGCAAAAAGAAAATGCCTGGAAGAGTGTCTTTAAACTACAGTAACAGTGGGGTCGCTTGGTTGGAAACATGGATATATTGGTTGGAAAAAGCAACCTTTTGTTGGTTAAAATGTGAAAGCACTATAGGAAAACAGCAGGTCTGAGGTATTTATTTTTGCAACTATCACAAGCTAACTTTATCAACCTTCAATAACTGTTATCGCAGAAACTATAAGTCCCTACCGTAATGCTGCCATCAGTCTGTCGCTGGTCTGCATTGGGCCTTAATTAAAAGATCATTGCCACCAACACATCCAATTTTTTTCTGGCAGAAACTCTGCAATCATACACAAATAATTAAAACCAAAATGCATTCAAAAATCCATAGATGCTTCTCTCGTAGCATAACAATTGAGTTATTTCAGGATGCTGTGGTATCAAGGGAATACAATGTGCTGGCTGTGTTTGGGGGATTTGACAGTGTTGCCAGGTTCAATATCATTAGCATGGTTTCACCTGTCTGCTCGCATACTGCGTCATCTCAGACTCACTCTGAAAAACTAACAGCTCATACACCCAAACCACAGAGTGGTAGACAGAGACATGAACATGGAGGGAGAGAGATAACGTGTGCAGCAAAGCGTAGATGTCCATCTTTACCTAACTGGTATTGAATCTTCAGTTCTTATTATTATTTCAACAAATGAAAACAGCTGCGGGCTTTGATCATTTCATTTGCTTTGATCATTTCACCTGATTGCAAATATATATTTCTAGTAAACATCACTAAAAACTGTGTTACACTGCAATTCCATGTGCACAGCTGCTATCTTTAAGTGATTTCCGGATACAATTACAACATCATGTATAATCAATGCCTTTGTCAGACCACCACCAAACATAGAACTTTTTTTTGTCTCTTTATGAGCACAATAAAAAAAACAATACTTTAGCAATACTGATAGTTGATCTGGATATGGGATGCCTTTCAATGGCAACTTTTGTGAGAGCCCCATTTCTTAGTATGTGATCAAAGTTACTGAGGGTTATTTTGGATTGTCAAAATAACCTTATTTAGAAAATGTCCTGATATACCCTTAGACAAAACATCTGTAATTATTATAAAATGTAAACTTGGACTGGGGTTCACGCTGTGGTCCCACTGTTTTCCAGCTAATCATTTACATTGATAGTCATCTGCAGGCTTTTGTTTTCAACAAAATATTCAGTTAAAAATAAAATAAAAGTTACAAATAATGCTGACTGTAATACTGAAACGCATGTTTACAGTATTTCTTTCAAAAAGAGACCAAAACCATGCATGACAGCATTTTAAGCTATCAATTTACTTTGGGCATGCCTCGTATATAAGCTTTAGGCTAATTTAACAGGAATGGTAAGACGTTAAGATGTCCATATTTTCTTTGAAGGTGGAGTTTGGGTAATACACTAATTTGCTTCCTTGCCAAGAATCAGATGAGAAAGTCAATACCACTCATGTACCACAGTTAGCTTGGCTCCGCCCAGAGGTAACACAATCATCCTTCAATCACTTCTGAAACTTACTAATTAACATGTTGTATCTTTTTTGTATATCTCGTACATACAGAAAATACAGAAAAGTAAGTTTAAAAACAATTAGCTGTTTTACAGGAGGTTACTCCAGCAGAAGCTTCCAGCAATACACTTAGTCATTTTTACATTAAGGATTAGTCAAACAGGATGTCAGTGTTACTTGATGAGCTTTTGAGGTGCTGGTTGGCAGAATATGTTACATTTGGACAGAGCCAGGCTAGCTTTAGTTTTGGAGGAAAATCAATTAATTGTTGAAATTTGTTGTTGATTTTGGTTTATTTGGATTAAGCGTCAAAGCAATATTGCTGACGCTTCAGTTTGCAGGGCTTGAATCGCAGATATTGCCACTGGTTCTGTGAGAAACTGTCGCTTATTCTTTGATGTTTCACAAAAGCCATTTGCTTCTGAACAGCTGTAGAGCATGACTCTCCAGGTGGGAGAGAAATATAACGAGTTGGACATTGGAAGCGCTGGTGTCAGAATCATTTAGTGAGCTTTGATGGTAGTGGGAAGTACTATTTTAGAATCATAAATGCAGTCACTGTACACTTTGACCGTAGGAATGATTTGTTTAAAAAGAATCCTCCATGTATTTCTCTTCAAACCTCTTGTCAAAGATAAGGAAGATGCCCTTGCAGACGGCCAAAGGATATTGTAGGCATTTGTTTATTGTTGTGTTTGATAGATCCACAGGGAGGGCTCAATTATCACTGCCGCTTTTTAAGAGTGACCTTGGAAACTGATTAGTTTCTCTCCCGTTAACCACAGCTCCAATACCGCCCGCAGGCGATTACACCCATTGAGAAGCGCACACATATTCTTTCTCAATTGTATGATGTGATTGATGCCGTGTATGTCTGTGTGTTTGTGTTTTAGGATGCGTGGGTGGGTGTGTGTGTGTGTGTTCTGCAACCTTGCTCGGTGACGATAGCAAAGTGTCATGTACTGTAAGCTGGGTTCGAGAGAAATCAAACGAAAGGGGAGAAATGTCGAGAACAGCCACTGGTTGGACATTGTCTGTATTTGTCAGTTGCTTCATCTTAGTCAAACAAGTCATTTATGCTGGTTTAGGTCATTTTGTTAAAGGCAAACATTCAATAATGTAAGCCATTAGGCTCTGTATGGTTTCCTCATCAGCATTGTTCCACAGTCCATTCGATAGCAGTTTAGTCCTCTTGCTTTGCTCTACGTGACTTTGCCTACATCTACTGTGACTTTTTTTAAAGAAGAGTAATAAATCACACTGACACTGGAATCAATTGCAGAACGAGTGGCACTAAATTCTTTACTTCCATGAATTGAGCTGCTTTAGTTTATGTTTCTGCCCCATTTCATCTGCTTGTCTCTGTGCCTTTTTGGCTGTTTTCAGAATATCTCTGAAAGTCACTTTACCCATAATTCTATCAACTGGGTTACTCATTGACCGGAGGGGCATACTTGTTTTCATTTCTCCAGTTGTGCATGACCTCACATGAATCAATGTGTTCCTACACAATATGCAAATTAACTGTTATGTTCCTAAAATAGTAATAATCTCTTTTTTTTCAAGATTACATTAATTACAAAAGTGATAGTTTTGAGACAAAATAAGTTAATATTTTGCTTTGATTGTTGTTTCTTACAGTGGTTTATTCTAGGAGTCCTTGGGGTCCCCCATCTGTCCCCTATAAATTAATATTCAGCCTTTACTTTGGTAAATTCGAACTTTTAAAAAGGTTTTGATTATTGCAATCCAATTTAACCATAGAAATCAATTCAACAATCCAAAACTGTTACTGACTTAAGTTAAACCTATATTAACCTGGCAGTCTTTCTCTACACAGCCCTCAGTTAATGTAACAGATCATAACCATGACCTAAATCATGTTGATGTCCCTGACCGATTTATGTTGGTGTGGCTACTATATATTGCTCTTTGGTGAAGGAAAATAAACAGCATGGCAATTGTCTGTATATTTTTTCTGACTTTGATAAAGAGATCTCAGTTGGGATTGAGGCGCAAATGTGTGTATGATTATTGGTTATGAAAGGCAGGATCATAGGAAGTCAAATAGCAGTCATACCCATAGAGTTATCCCTAAGCTGGAAATGGGTTTTATCATCTACTTTATTGACAGTATTTTTTTTATTAACTCACCGAAGTGCATTTGTAGAAAGCTTCAAGATAAACTTGAAGAAATGTTTAAAAAAGAAAGAAAAGAAAGATGAAGCGAACGATGAAGGCCCGTTTGGTGTTCTTCCCAAAAGGACATTTCTAACGATCAGATTGCATATTATGTGTTCTGTGAGGACAGGAAATGAGTTGTGGGAAGAGGAAGAAAGGAATCCTTCAGAAGATTCAACAAGGCGTTCTGATTGGGCCAGAGGCATTTCATGAATAATACATAAGGGCTGAGAGAAGATGAGTAACATGTTAGCTCTTGGACCAGGGAGTCCAAGGGGAAAGTAAGCAGCTGACTGATGGGTCTGCAGTTTTACTGGCTCGGCCAGTGGAGGTTTCAACCACCTCTGCAAGGCCATGTTTTTATGCAAAAAAAACACGAGACATAACTGCCCTGAAGGCCTCTCTTAATACGTTGGCCTTAACTTATAGTTTAAGGTTGATGGTTTTTACTGCCTGGGTGGTTGCTGGTTAAAGAAATGAATGGCTGGTGTTGAGGGTTTTCTGTTGTTTGAAGCAGGGGGATTCTGGTGGTTCATTCAATCCCCTTGTGTATGTCTGGTCTGGTTACATCTGAAGGTCACAGCTCTGCTGCCTGGCCTTTAATATTGCCTTTCTGGACTTAAGGGTCTTCCCCGCTGATTAGTTTTGTTTTACCCCACAGGGTGTGTGTGTGTGTGTGTGGGTGGGATCATTTCTGTGTTACTTAGGAAGTATTATAGAGAGTTAGAGTGAGAGATAATGTATTGATATTTGCGTATTTGTTTGTCACTGTGAATGTTGGCTTGTGGTGGTTTGTGGGCCTGCATGCACATCTGGATAAACTAGCTGGTGCTATAATTTACATAGCCTCATTAAAATGCTGAACGTTTTGGCTTTAAAGTCACTGTGACCCCCGTCTGCTGTAAGCACCAGGACCTGCATACTGAGCAGAGCTCTGATTGATCTACCTAAGTAGCGGCAATTAATGGGGACGTTCTTCGTCCAGAACTTACCCACCGCATGCATGCACCACCCACACATGAACGTATACGTGGTCATCTGATGCTACATCACAATGAATTAATTTGCTGAGCGGTGATTTTAAGCGTTTGATCCTAATGTGGAGCTAGTCACCTTTGACACCTACACTCCGCCCATCACTGATTATGCATTGGGTAATTTGACACCTTCGCCCCTTGAACAGAAAACAGATGACATTAAACGATGAATATAAAGCAGAAAAAAGACCCATTCCACTGGGAAGGGTTGCTGAATTGCGTTATGACGAGGACCTTTGTTCAGAATCCTGAAAGGCATTAACAACTTAATGAGTCACATCTCATCAGTATGGAAAGTATCTCAAAGCTAGTGTTGTGTAAATGTATTCTGGCTTGTCTTCTGTATTCCCAAAAACCCTAAAAAATCATAACATGTCAAGGAAAGAGAAGTCTATGCAACAAGCATTTGCAAATCTGACTTCAGATACTTTAAAATCGGATGTTGCCAATGAAGGCGCGTACCCATTGAGTCATTTCAGGTCTTTTTATGAATGTTGATAACATGCAATGGGGGTAAAAGAGCTCCATCCGAACCAAGCTTTTTTCAAGGAAGCTCTGTGAGTCCGTCTGTGGATCACAGCTCAGTCCCCTCAGTCAAGAACACCACTGGCTGCCTCTTTCACCTTGCCTTGCCCAAAATACATTTCTTGGACAATCATCAAAAGTCTGACTCAGACTGAGAGCTTTGGGGCCTGGAAATGGAAACTGATTTAGCGCTGCACTCTCAAGACAATTCCCGCATAAAATCTAATATGGTCAGCCAGAAAGAGAGAGCGTGATAGGGTGAGGTGAAAAAGGAACTATAGAAATGGCCACGATACCCTTCAGGAGACCTCCATCAGCCAGCTCAGGACTTTTTCTGTTCCTCCCGTTTGGTCAAGTTCACCCTAAAACTTTAATGTTTTCAGCAAAAGAAGGACAGTGAAATGGGGAAAGGCAGAGGTGACACTTTGTCAAAGTGATGTTTATGGTGGTGTGTTTGTCCCTCATCCTACTTTTTCAATCCCCTATTCCTTAATGGCATGCAGTTCAGTTCCTTATCTTCTGCCATTGCCGCAGTTTATCAGAACCTGAAGTCAGTCTTTAGCTTGCCAGTTGTGTGTTAATGAAAGTTGATTCCAGCTCATGTTGCCCTTTATTTCAAAGGGATATTTTGATTTGCCGCCTTGGTGAAAATGAGAGTAATTTCAACAGGGATTTTTTTTATTACAATCTTGGCTATCTATTTTGAGGCCAATTCATGTCCATGTGGCTATGTGGATCATACTGTAATTCATTGGCCAGGATTCTGAGCTGTCTCAGGACCCAGCTATGTACTTACAGCCAGATGATTCTGGCGCTCTCCATTCGAGTAGCACCACTCCAAATGCACATGTGCCAGACACTACATGCCCCCCCCCCCCCCCCCCCCCACACACACACACACACACACACCATCCCTCAGTACTTCATCTTGAACTGATGAAACATCTCCTGAGGCATGCCGTTTCTCTGTATGAGTCTCATACTTGACGTTGTAAATCATGGCCAGTGTTTTACAACATGGCCTCACATTTCTGCCTGATTTTCATTATGCCATGCAGCTCCGTGGCTGCACTGAAATGAAGGAACACATAATAATCTGATAAAAAAATAGACATAATTATGCTCATATATAAACCAAGAAGATGTAGTGCCAGTAAAGACTGAGAGTGTGTGATTGAATTGTTGTGGGATAATGATGATATGGTTGTCTTGGTTTATCCTGTTTTCCCATCCAGTGGGATTTAGATGGAGGGTCAAGCTTTAAGTCAGTTATGGACTGTTCAGTGAAGGAAATGGACAACAAAGTATTTCATTGAATCAATATTTCAACTTTGATAATGCAACATGTCCTGTTGGAAAACTTGAGGCATATTAGTTCCCATGTACATATGTACGATAATATTGATAATACCTAAAACAATGTTATGGCACTGTTAATTGTATTGCATTAAATGCAAATTGTGTAGGGTGTAAAAAGTGGTTTGTGTGAAGCCAATAGGCACCAAGGCCTCTTTGCTTTTTATCAAGACACTTAGTATTAAAAGGAGCCCCTTCGCCTAATCAGGACAGGGTCAACTCAAACCGGGCTCCTGATGCTGACCGTAACCTTTTGTAACTTGAACACAACTGTTTGATGAGTGAAGCTCGCTTCAACGGGGTGAGTTCGTTGACACCTTCTATATCCTGAAAGCAGCCATGGGAGAAAACACACCATTTTAATCAGTGGCATGCTCTCTTTTCTGCACTCTGCTCCATCTTCCTGCTGTCTGTGTGCAGTGTGGCGGATAAAGTCAAATCACTGACATTTTGATATGTCATCTCTCTTTCCCATTCCATCCTTGTCTCAATACTCCGTTGCAAGTTGTTGCCTGCCTGTTGCCCAAAAACTCTTTTCAAAAATCATCTCTACTCTTTCTGTCTCTAGTCCTTCAGATGAGCTTGTGTTTAGCTTACCTAATAGGTTGAGCTACTGAATCTGAGGCCCTATTGCAGCAATAGTTTACCCCGTGAACAATTTGCTGTTTTCATCAAAATCCAAGCTAATTATGTCTACATCTAGACACCTACATGTTTTTAAATGATCCTAAGAGAGCTCTAGTCGTCAGTCACAAATCTCAACCAAATACCCTCATTGGACTAAGTGTCTCCTAATAGTAGATTATTGTCTTTTTTGTTGGAGCAGTATGCTTAAAGCTGTTTTATTCTTTTGTATCTGTCGCATCAGTACACAAGTTTGCATCCAAATAAGAAGAATTATTAGCTTGAACAATTTCTTTTTCCAGTCTATTTCGCCAATTGATTACATTATTTGATCGCATTTTCACTGCCGTGTACTGTGTGTGTGAATGAGTGTGTGCATGAAAGTGTGTCTTAAGATAAATGATTATGTTGTCCCTAAATGACTTTGACTTTATCAACTGAAGAAGTGCCTGGTAAGCAACATACCTCATTAGCATACAGATCAGGAGACACTATAAGTGTGTGTGAAGTACAACTCACTGTTGCTGTTTCAAAGCAGTGAAAGTCCTTTCTCTACAAATGCCAATGCGGATATTTCCTCTCTCATTTTTTTTATTGGGCCACAGTTTGGTTAAGAGTCGTTAACATTATCGTTTCTCTTTAGTACCAGACCTTCTCTTTAATAGATCATTAAGGTGTAACATTTTAACCTATCTAAGTCAAGGCCACATTAATTTTGAAACATTAGTATAATTACTATCAACAAACAAGACAATTACCGGAAAGACTGTCAGGTTCTGCAAGCCTCTATAATGTGGTCTGCCATTGGACTTGACTTTATTGTACATTTGATGGATTACATAATAACTATATGGCACAAAACATGAGCAAGCATGATTTATTCTTACAATGGACGTTCATTGATAGTCAAATCACCTTTTGTAAGAGTTACAGTTTGTCATACAGCAGGTGTTGACACACAGTAAAGTGTTTTACTTTTAGTTTATGGTGTCCGTGAGACAAACCAAACCCAATAACAAATACATAATTCAATCAATAAAGTGACATTGAGATTATCCCAAAACAGACTTGGGTCTATCAAATGATATCGGTCAACCAGGATTTGTATAATATAATAAAGATCATTTTCTGCACCAACGATGAGTCACATTGTCTAGACCATATAAATGTCAAAGGTGTCATTTTATGAAGCCTGTGACAGCTCGAACGGCATACGATCGTCTTAAAATTAAAGTCTATGCTTCTTAACAGTGTACAGTGACCATAGACTGCATCTCCCACAATGCATGTCGATTTTGTGAACTTCGAAAGAACGGAATCCTACCGCAAAAAAAAGCAGTGTTTCCATATCGGCATAAAGGTATGTGAGCAGGTGAGCCTTAGACCACATAAAGATATGTGAGCAGGTGAGCCCTAGACCACATAAAGATATGTGAGCAGGTGATCCCTAGACCACATAAAGATATGTAAGCAGGTGATCCCCAGACCACATAAAGATATGTGAGCAGGTGAGACCCAGACCACATAAAGATATGTGAGCAGGTGAGCCTTAGACCACATAAAGATATGTGAGCAGGTGATCCCCAGACCACATAAAGATATGTGAGCAGGTGATCCCCAGACCACATAAAGATATGTGAGCAGGTGATCCCCAGACCACATAAAGATATGTGAGCAGGTGATCCCCAGACCACATAAAGATATGTGAGCAGGTGAGCCTTAGACCACATAAAGATATGTGAGCAGGTGAGCCTTAGACCACATAAAGATATGTGAGCAGGTGAGCCCTAGACCACATAAAGATATGTGAGCAGGTGAGCCCCAGACCACATAAAGATATGTGAGCAGGTGAGCCCCAGACCACATAAAGATATGTGAGCAGGTGAGCCCTAGACCACATAATGGTATGTGAGCAGGTGAGCCCCAGACTACATAACGGTATGTGAGCAGGTGAGCCCTAGACCACATAACGGTATGTGAGCAGGTGAGCCTTAGACCACATAAAGATATGTGAGCAGGTGAGCCCCAGACTACATAACGGTATGTGAGCAGGTGAGCCCTAGACCACATAACGGTATGTGAGCAGGTGAGCCTTAGACCACATAAAGATATGTGAGCACGTGAGCCCCAGACCACATAAAGATATGTGAGCAGGTGAGCCCCAGACTACATAACGGTATGTGAGCAGGTGAGCCCCAGACTACATAACGGTATGTGAGCAGGTGAACCCTAGACCACATAAGGTGTGTGAGCAGGTGAGCCCCAGACTACATAAAGATATGTGAGCAGGTGAGCCCCAGACTACATAACGGTATGTGAGCAGGTGAGCCCTAGACCACATAAAGATATGTGAGCAGGTGAGCCCCAGACCACATAAAGATATGTGAGCAGGTGAGCCCCAGACTATACATAAAGGTATGTGAGCAGGTGAGCCCTAGACCACATAAAGGTATGTGAGCAGGTGAGCCTTAGACCACATAAAGATATGTGAGCAGGTGAGCCCCAGACCACATAAAGATATGTGAGCAGGTGAGCCCCAGACTACATAACGGTATGTGAGCAGGTGAGCCCCAGACTACATAACGGTATGTGAGCAGGTGAACCCTAGACCACATAAGGTGTGTGAGCAGGTGAGCCCCAGACTACATAAAGATATGTGAGCAGGTGAGCCCCAGACTACATAACGGTATGTGAGCAGGTGAGCCCTAGACCACATAAAGATATGTGAGCAGGTGAGCCCTAGACCACATAAAGATATGTGAGCAGGTGAGCCTTAGACCACATCTGTTACACATGTTCTTAGCAGCTCACAAGTATTTATTTGTTGGACCAGAGTTATGTCCTTCTCAACTGTGACAAAAAAGCTTGTGATCTTTGATAAAGTGATGTGGGTTTCTTAACCCTAAATTCAATTAAATGTATGTTATAATAACAGAGAAATTTTCTAACATATATTTTTACATTTATATAAATGCATGTACAATATTGTTACACTTGAATAATAATAATCAAATGCAATGACAGTTATTTAACAATGTGTTAGGGAGTAGTTTATACAGTGTTACAGTTACAACCGGCTCTTTGAAGGCAACTGTAATGCTGATGTGGCCCAGGGTGAAAATGAGTTTGACACCCATGACTCTAGACCAGCTTGCCAGCTAAACACAGACAGCGTGCTTTTGGCAGAGTAGCAATTATCTTCAGTCTAAAAAATTAATAATGCCGTTCTTTAATCACCAACCATATCAAGCTCATGATTTATTAATAAAGCTGTGTTATATGAAGTTAACTTTACAATAGGTACAGATTGACTCATGTATGCAGCCTTCATTTCATCAGAGTGCTTCGACTGATGCCACACATGGTGCTGGTAAATGCCTCGCCTTAAATACATTTACAAGTGTACGGGAAATGCTAAATACTACCGTAGTTTGCAATCCGCTCCCTTCACGTTTGCTTATTAAAAAAGTCACGTGGTCAAATGTTAATAATCAAAGGCACTTTTCTCTCTGTTTCTGTGTCTATAGGTTCACTGGCCCCAACCTTCCCTCACCCATCATTAGCAGCAAGAATTGGCTTCGTCTTCACTTCACCTCTGATGGCAACCACAAGTTGAGAGGTTTCAGCGCTCAATACCAAGGTGAGATGAAGAGAGGTTTTGATATTTCAAAAGGACGATCATTACTTTTTACAGACGGATCAGCAAAAAAATGACTGGATTTTCATGATATTCCATTTAGATATTCTTGGTCCCTGAAGGATGACTCTTTATGGTGACTCTTTATGGTTTCCCTTGTGCCAAAATCTTTAGCATTCTTCACAAGTTTCTTTTAGGATTTGAAAACTTATTATTATAGGGGCACACATGGATACACACACACGACACACACACGACACACACACACACACACACACACACACACACACACACACACACACACACACACACACAATCAATATCTCTCCTGTGCATCCATTTTAGGTTCAAGGATCAACTTTGAGAAGGAATGAGCAGGGAAAAATGATCATCCACAAAAAAGGTGATCTCTAAAGACCTCACCTGCAGCTAGCTATCTGCTGGAAATCTCAGATGATGAGACGAGAATAAGAAGAGAGAGAAATGAGACAGGGAGAGAAACAGGGTTTAGAGGGTGTACAGGTTCAATTTGAGATAAACATACCTAGAAGATCAAAGATAAATTGGAGGCTAATACTTGAATTAGATTAAACACTCTTCTATCCCTCATCTCCTACCAGCTATTTTCATCATTACAGTTCACATGATTCCACAGCAGAAGTTAGAATAATGTAAAGACTTCTGGCTCAGTTTTTTAAATTTTTTTTATTGTATTCTTCAGTGTCTTTCGTTTTATGTGGCACAGGAAACACCCACACCAAATCAAACCCTGCCTTAATAGCTTAGTTCCCTCACTAGAAACATGAATGTATCTCCTTTTTATTCTGTATTGGGATGTTTAGTCCAGACGCATAAATAATAGACTTTTTGACACATGACTCAGATTGGCTTTGAAATACAATGCAGCTAAAACTGAGCCAAGAATAAAACACATTAATGCAAAATAAGTGAAGTTCCATTGTCAGGAACGTCAAAGTAATTCAATAAGATGGGTGTAAAGGGTTACAGAGACAATGCTGGTGGTGTTTTTAAATTGTGTGAGTAAGTATGTATTTAGATGAGCCTCCTACTCTTCTATGATGGCTTTGTTTTGTTTAACTTCTCAACAATTATAATAAAACACAATCATCTAAATATATTCATTGTATACAACCTTAATTGTATTACCTGGTTTTGCTCCTCATTTACCCTGCCCTCTAATCCTCATAATGTAATTGTATTCCTTACACCTTTCTACCCACAATATTGCAAATATATTGTACATTGTTAAGCTTTCTTCTTCCATGTAAACTAAATGTATAATTGTTACATTACATATATATGATGTAGATCCGTTTGTCGTGGAAAAGTTTGGTTTTATTTTTTGTAAAAGGTTCAGTGACTACAATAACTACATTGTTGTTAAATTGCTTTGTTAAATCTGTTGTGAACATATCTGGGTGGGTGTAGGAAATCGTTTATGGAATCGTTTGTATTATATACTTTATCTGCCGCAAACCTTTCAGCTCTGTTGAATGTGTGGGCGTCATTATTGCACTTCATGCTGTCTTATATGTCTCTCTGCTTTGTTGTTGTCTGCAGTGAAGAAGATGACTGAACTTAAGTCTCGAGGTGTGAAGATGTTGCCGAGCAAAGACAACCACCACAAGATATCAGTGTGTAAGTGGCAAACCTTAAGAGTCAGCTTTGTATTGCAAATAAACATGGTCTGACAGGAATAGTTTCACTTAGTCAGTGCAATGTACCCGAAGTAAACAAGGGAGAAAATCTCTCGACCATATCCTCAAAAAAACAAGTTTAAAGAAGAATTCAACGTATAAATGTGGACGAATATTTACCTGGAACAGTGTGGCAAAATGGAAGCACCTCTTAGGCAGCATCATGGTAATGTCTTCCTTTCCCTTGTTCTGTCTGAGCCCACCGCTTATTATGCCATTCAGCTTTAAATGAACATCTCTAACATTCACAACTTGACAGTGATGAGTCACCTGACTAAAGTGACGTGAGTGGGATGTCAAAGGATCTAAGAAAAAGCTGTAGAACAAAAAAAGAGACATTTTAATGATAATCCTGCCTCAAGGCCATTTACAATTACGTTTATCCACTTCTACCTCCAACTTTTAAAAAGTTAACTTTATTCTTCTTTCCTTTCATTTGCATTGCTTTTATGCTTTTTAGTTACACTTTACTTTACAACTTAAGCACACTATAGAATATGTAGAAATAATAAAAAGGTTCATTACTTTTTTTTCCTGCATCTGTCAAATTTATTTAGTCTACACCAGTCTTGATAAGTCAGTATAAATACATTAAATTTAATCGCCACTGCTGACACCAGTGAGCCTTGTTTGAAATGCATTGCCATCTTGCCTCACACTGGGATCCTTGCCAATAGGCAGGGGTCACATTGGTTGGCCCCTGCAGACCTTTGACCCCTCCCAGTCAGTCAGATGGGCTTTCCGGGTTGGTCAAGTTTATTTGACCCAGTCTGGCACTTTCCCTTCCACTGTTTTGCGCCTAGTGACATGAATAAACAGACAATGGAGAGAACGGTAAAGGTGTATGCTGAATTACCTGATGTGCGCAAAGCTAGTGGCAATGGCAATAAATCAATATCAAATATCAATATTATCTTTACATTTCTTCTGTAATGATAAAGTGACTATTGTCCACCAGAGGGCAGAAAGTAAATGACGAATACATTCATAACAATGAGCCTTAATATTCTTTATCAGATTGTTTTATCTTCTAATGGGAACCATGCTTGAAAAGACTTTTTGCAAAGGCACCTAGCCAAACGTGAACAACACAGGCAACACGTGGTGTCAAATAGTCCAATATTTCCTCTCACTAATGTTGGGCTGTGGTTAAAGGACTGCCCCCATATATCATGTTCACAATGGCCAGGTACGTGTAATGCAACCAGCTTGGGAAAACGCATAGGTATGTTCATATGAATGGAGATCTTCGGTAATGCATCAAAATGTTAATTTCTTTAAGTTATTTTTAGACTTTTCTTTTGTTGGACAATTTGTAATCTCATTTTACCTTTCTCTCATCAGTGTCTCAGATGGGTGTTGCACAGGGACACAACATGTGTCCAGACCCGGGGATCCCTGACCGAGGAAAAAGAAAAGGCACAGACTTCAGGTAAATGATTTCCGGAGCAATTAATTAGGTGGCAATTCTTGAACAACAACCGGCTGATTGACACAATGTGACTGATAGAAAATACATTTGGTTAGAAAAGATAGTCGTCAGGTTTCTAAGAATTGCTTTTCCTTTGAGACAAATTATTACCCTATTCAGCTATAATACTACTATTAGTGATACTAGCTTGGGATTTGCAGTATAATTATATATGGCTTCTGAAAAAATTGCAAGGTAATTTTTTTCCAGACTTTTTGTAGATATTGCATCCATCTGCTTTATGAAAAAAATATGTATGTGACGTTTGTCATAATTCTTTAAAATAAGTAGCTTCAACACAAGGTTTTGAGGTTTCTAATTTAATGATCAAGGCCTAATTGGGTATGAGCGTGCTCCGTGGCAGTTTATTGTTACAGTTATTGTTACAATTTTGTTCTACATTTATTGTTAATGTGTCTTGTGTTTAATATCGGAGTTTAATTAGTTCCACTTCCAATTTCTCTGTTAAAGTAGAGAACGGAAGTTAACTGTTGTAATAATGGGACAACGTTCATTAGCCAATGAGTGTCAGAAATGCCAAAGATTTGACATTTTGCTGTTTAAAATTCAGTTGCAAATTAATTCCAAAATGATCTCCCAGTACACCTTTGATGATCTTAATTTTGTTAATAGTTGAGATTGAATCAACGGTGGTGCTATAACAATCAGGGACTGAATCTTGAAATGTGCTCGAGCACATTACCTAATGGCATGCCCCATAAAGCCACTGCAACAATTCTGAAGTGTGAAATGTGAACACTAAAACAAATACCCTACCATTTGAGCCACTGCACACTAATGGGCTTCCTCTGTGGCATGGACGTATTACTGGCGAGATTATGGAGTTTCATTCCCGTGAGAGCTATTGTCTCTATCAGTGGTCAACTGTAACACAGACAAATGGGTAACATATGCCTCCCACAATGCAGCACTTTTGGCAATCACACCCGGGGAGTTTTAGAAAATATGTATTATCTTTGTCAGCAGTTTACATCTTTTGTTTCTTTGTACTCCCAGCTCATGTGCACTCCCACTGCTAAAAGGATATTTCTACAGGAAGGTTTGTAATGCTTTGTATGCAATCTGACCGCAGGCGAGGAGCCACTGTGCATTTCTCCTGCGACGAGGGTTATGAACTGCAGGGCTCAAAGAGCATCAGTTGTCTCCGAGTGACGGACAGCTATGTAGGCTGGAGTGACGATCGGCCCATATGCAGAGGTAAGGCTTGACATGTTGCTCATCCATCTATGCACATGTGTAATGATGGTAGTCTAACTCTGACTGACATTTATATTTTCAAACTGATGTTTTTGTGTTTACTTGTGACTGTGCGGTCAATATGTGTAGATGCCCAGTCTCTCTTTTGTTTGTGATGAAGTATTTGTCATTTTATTGTGACTGCCCTGACTTTGACCTCTGGCCAGCATCCTTTTGCTTCCTGCTGTTTAGCGATGCTGGCATAATGCTGCCCATCAGTTATATCTTCCTCACTTCTGACCCTTTTGTGATAGGCAGTAAGAGTGTTCAGACTCCCTGTGTGGTCGTGATGCTCATGTGCTCCTCAAATTCAGTTGTCAGCCTCAGTGAACTGAATTATCCAGAGTTGATTTGATTTTTGACTTTTTTTGTGGAGAATAATTGCTTAAATCGATGGGTATCTGACTTGTAAAGTGTATTCATTGGAGCAGGACTTATTCATATTTAACCTAGTGGTAGTGTTCTCAGAGGGTAAAAGTAAAAAACCAAATAGTACCCAACATTTCCAATTAATAAGACATGTTCAGCATTCTGGCCCTTATTTAAATGTTTTATTTTAGAAGACTACAAAATGCATATTAACATGTTTTAAAGCATTCTTCTCTGGTCTCAATTTCATAGATTTCTGAATATTAATCTGAAAGCACTCGGGCAGAGCAAAATAGTAAAATGCAGTATCTTTGATCAGTGCAAAGCTGCATGTTTGTCATGACTCAGCTCAGGTTAGCAAAAAAATATTCCACAATCACAAGCAATGTCTTATAATAATTGAGGAGACATTTTGCAAAGGTCAACAAAAAAGGCACTTAATCGGTTATAAATTATATCACAGTGTTTAAACTTTAAAGTGACAATGTGTAAACAATGTGGACATGAAGGGGACCCTCAGCTTTACAGAACTGGCAGCAGCAGGCAGCTGTTTCAGTGAACGTGAAGTATACAAACGCGCTGTACAGCAGCCCATGTATACAAACAGCAGGTAATGCTTCATCATTCCAAAAATGATGATTTTGCTTTTTACTGGTTTAAAAATGGGCTTGTTAACTGGCTAATTGTGAAAGAATGTTATTGTGCACGTCGTCTCAACTCCAACTCTAGTCTCGCATCTCAAAATCCTATTCGGGTTGCAAACAATAAGCAGTGCGGAGATCTAACCAATCTCACTTATACATAATTCAACCAACGAATGCAACTACTAGCCAATCAGAAACATGCCCTTGCCATAGCAGGATTTGTAGTTAAGCATCTCCAGCAATAGCTGTTTTATACCATTTTGCCCATTAAGGTCTTTAAACCCCCTATTCTCTGGTTGACATGTCTAATGTAATCACCTGCAGCATCCCATTTAACGGCCATCGTTGTTACTCCACTTCAGTTAATATGTTCTCAAGGATCCAGCTTTCCCCAGGTACCTCTATTTTCTTTCTTTTGTCTTGGACTAATCCAGCTTCGTACCAACATGTAATTAGAGCACTAAGAATGGGGGGGGGGGGGGGGGGGGGGGATCTCAGAAGGGTTATATGGTGGGGGCTGATAGATCTTTGTCTATCTAAAATACTGTATGTCATCTGCATTTCAGAAAAAAAATAAAATATATATATAATTATTATTTTCTAACAATAAACAGTAATGAAGGCCTTGTACTGACACATTTGTGTTATCTTCTTCTTTGAACTGAATACACAGAGAAGTGATTACGCCTTTTTGAATGCAGGCCTTAGTATCACATTCAGTTGGTTTTCTTTGTTATGTAAAGATTGAGAGAATAACGTCAGTGAAAGTGCCCTTTAAGAATATCTCATTCCATCATCCTCATTTAACTTTTGATACTACGCCTTTGTTCTACTTCAATGGAGATTAAACATCGTCCAGGAATAATTGAATATCTGTATGCTAAATTTGCATTAGTCATCATTAAATTCTACATCACTATCATTTGCGCAGGAAATAAATAAGTAATCTCTGGCTGCAAATTCTCCTGACATGAAATCCACGGTTCTCTTTGCCTTCATGATGCACCTTCATGTCTGTCACTGATCACACAGGGTGTGGGTGTAGAAAAGATGGGAGTTGATCTGATAGTTTCAGTGGAAATCCTCTGCTGCATTATTTTCGTTAAGGTCACCCTAACTGTCAGCAGAGCTCACGTTAATTACTTTATTCTCCCTTTAACTTCGCC